>NW_007253834.1:1875-2217 GCF_000164805.1 Carlito syrichta | reverse complement strand
AGAATATAGGTCTCACACAGACCCCTGGGAGATCAGACACTGAGAAAACAGATTCTGGAACACAAACAATGAAGAGCACCCAGAATAACTGGTCACATGCAACAAACCCAGACATGAAGACATTAATGGAGAGAATTTTTAAAATTGAGGAGAGACAAGAGGAAAATAGGAAGGAGCTGATGTCAGAAATAACAGCAGTAAAGAATACTGTGATGGAAATGAATAACAGACTAATAAGCATGGAAAGCAGAATTAGCCAAGCAGAAAAAAGAATCTCAGAGTTTGAAGACCAAAACACAGAACTAACCCAAACTGTCAAAAGCAGAGAAAAGAAACTCAAAA
>NW_007253834.1:0-1342 GCF_000164805.1 Carlito syrichta | reverse complement strand
TAAGAACGTACACTGCCACCAGACCACCTCTACAAGAAACACTTAAGAAAGTACTGAACACAGAAGAAAAAGAAAAAAGAACAACAACATTCTTCACAAGAGTACAGGCAAAAGATTAAAAACACACATGAGCCAATTCCAAAACCCAAAGAAAGACAACAAACAAACAGGAACAACTCTGTAAGAACCTTATGACAGCGATCAACTCTTGCATTTCAATTATTAGCGTAAATGTGAACGGACTAAATGCACCACTCAAAAGACATAAAATGGCAAAATGGATAAAATATCATCAGGTAACAATCTATTGCCTTCAAGAGACTCACCTCACTAGAAAGGACACCCACAGACTCAAAGTAAGAGGATGGAAAACAAACTTTCAGGCAAACATAATACAAAAGAAAGGAGGAGTAGCGATCTTAATTTCAGACAAAATACCCTTCAAGCCGCTAAAAATAAAAAAAGATACAGAAAGCCACTACATAATGATAAAAGGCTCAATCTATCAACAAGAAATATCTATCCTAAACATATATGCACCCAACATAGGTGCGCCAACTTTCATAAAACAACATCTAGGAAAACTAAAGAAAGATATTGATTCTAACACCATCATAACTGGGGGCTTTAGTACCCCACTCACAACCCTAGACAGATCATCAGGACAAAAATCAGCAAGGAGATCCAGAACCTCAATGTGACTTTGAACCAAATGGACTTAATTGATACCTACAGAACAACCCATCCAAAAGACCACAGAATATACATTTCTACTCATCACCGCATGGAACGTATTCTAAGATTGACCACATAATTGGCCATAAATCAAGCATAAGCAAATTTAAAAGGACCTAAATTCTACCATGCACCTTCTCGGACCACAGTGGAATAAAAATAAACATTGACACCAACAAAGTCCCTCCAAAACCCACAAAGACATGGACACTAAACAGCATGATGCTAAACAACTCCTGGGTCAATGATGAAATCAAAACAGAGATCAAAAGATACCTGGAAACAAATGAAAATGAAGAAACATCTTACCAAAATCTCTGGGATGGCTTGAAAGCTGTAGTAAGAGGGGAATTTATATCCCTACAAACACATGAAGAAAATGGAAGGAACACAAATTAACAACCTAACAAACCACCTAAAGAAGCTGGAAAAGCAAGACCACAAAAACCCTAATTTCAGTGGAAGCATCCAGATCACCAAAATAAAAGCCCAAATCCAGGACATAGAAGACAAAAAGATAATACAAAAAATCAATGAAACAAAAAGCTGGTTCTTTGAAAGGATAAACAAGATCGATGGTCTCCTAGCTAGACTGACCAAGAAAAAA
>NW_007253833.1:543155-552329 GCF_000164805.1 Carlito syrichta | reverse complement strand
AAATAAGGAAGGGCAAATAATTTAGTCATGATAGACAATAATCAGTTCAGCAAGTGGATCAAACTGAGTACAAATTTAAGTCACTCAGTTCTTCCCTTTGCCTCCTCATTCTTTTTCATTTCTTCTATATTCATGGACTAAGAAGAGCCCTCAAAAAATCATCTCATCAAAGCCACAATGATATAAGACAATCAAGATAGCTCTAAGAGTCAGAATCCAATAATACAATCTGCTAGAAAATATATTCATTGTTTCATCATCTTGATTCATGGAATGGTTTTCCACATGTCACTTCTGAGACTTCTCATTGTAACTTTTTAATTTAAGGACACCAACTCACATTTTCCCATTCATGGTTCTATTTTCTTTTATCCCTATTATGAGTTGAATTGTGCATCCCCCATCCACCCCCCCCAAAAAGCATATGTTGAGATTCTAACTACTAGTACCTTAAAATATAATTATATTTTATAGTTAGGGCTTTAAATACCTAGTTAAGTTCAAATTAAGTCTCTAAGGTAGGCCCTAATCCAATATGACTGGTGTCTTTATAAGAAGAGGAGAATAGGACATGCACACACACACAAAGAATGAGAGAAACCAAAAACTTTTATGCACAGGGAGACAACCATGTTACCACACAGCAAGAAGGCTGCCAACTACAAGCCAAGCGGATAGGCTTTAGGAAGAAATCACCCTAATCTCAGATTTACAGCTTCCAGAATTTTGTAATATAAATTTGTGTTGTTTTAGCCATTCAGTCTGCGGTGTGTTGTTATGTCCCCCGTAAACTAATACGATATACTACAGCCAATTCAAAATGTGTGTATATACACGTGTTTTCATACTGGAAATGTTACTGGTGTAATGCAGTGTCTATTAAAGCAGGGAATCAATGAGACTAAGCAATTCTTTGAAAGGAAGCCCCAGAAGTTATACTGCCTGATGTCTAAGAATAAAGGACGCAGGTCAACTTGAAATTAACATCCTATGGAAGACCCTATCAGGCAAATTATGGTAAGGAGAAACCCATTACTCTAGGGAAAAGCATTCCTTTTTTTTAAAGCCCTTTAGGAAAACATACCTCTCCCCTTAGTGTGTATAGTCAGTCACTAGTGAGTAGGTGAATAGGTTCTGTGTCCTCTGAGTAGGAAGAGACCAAGATCCTAATTTTCATTCAGGCTACTGGCCTCTAGACCTGTGAGAAATAAATGTTGTTTAAGCCACCAAGTTTATAGCACCTTTGTTATAGCAATCCAAACTGCCCATGACAAGGCTCAAGGATACAGACAAATGCTGATCAAAATGTCCCCTAACTAGAAATCATATCTAACTTTTAATCTCAAAAATCTCTCAATTTATTCATATGCTGCTGTCTTTCTTTCTCTCTATTCTTCTGCTTTATTTCTGAAAGGTTATTTGTGAGAAATATTTTAAGATAGTAATTTTCAATGAAAGTACTACACATTATCATTTCATTTTTTAACACAGAAAAACAACTTATCTCAATTTCAATGACATTTACAAAACAAATTTTATATCTTCTTCCTGATTTAAATCATTGTGTAGTAAAGTTTACTTTTACTTTATTCCTTAGATTCAGCAACTCTTCTGCATATCTGTGTGTGAGTCTTGGTGTGTGTTTCTGTATATGTCAGTTTGACTTTCAGTGGAAGAAATTAGCATTAATTCATCACTCCTTCTAGCAAGCTACTTATAATTACTCTTAAACTTGGAATTCTGTTAAAAAAATTCTTCCCTATCATCCTCACATTTTTTCCATTTGTCACTTCTGTGAGCATCTAGTAAATCATATCTAAGTAGAGACTCTCCGTCAGTTGTGAGATTCTTCCATTGGATGTAGTGGGTTACTGTCCTGGTGAGGTCAATAAGTAAATTATCTCTCAATGCCTATATTTAATTCCCAAAGCTAAAAAACAAAGGTACCTATGGTTAAAATCATTTGTAATAGATACCCAGTGAATTCTGGCTTATTTTTAATATTTATATTTTGGTTACACAATATCAGGCTTAAATTTAAGACATTTTTTACAGAAACTTCTTTGTGCTGTATAATGTGGAGACACTTGGCAATAGTCTCTTATTGCCCTCATAAATTTGAGAAACTCTCCTCTCCACGCCATTTTAACATATAAGTTTCCGTATGCATCCTTATTCTTTTTGATATTTTAAAATATTTGTGACTTAATCATATTAGATTTTTTCATAATGACACCATTCTTTCTACTTTGTTTCAAAACAGCCATTATTTTTGTTATTAATATTAAAACCTTGTCGTTCCAGAAAAAATAAAGCAAATGAGATTAATGTCTACTCTGTACCATCCAGCCTAATAAGTTTCCTTCTTAGTAACAGTGTGTAGTCATTGAGTACAGATTTAATTTTTTTAATATCAAAACTTTTGTACTATTAAATTTCACCTAAAAATACAATGTATACAGCATTAATAAAAAGACCTGTTTTAGTTAACAGAAAGTCTTGCCCACTTGACCCTTTTGATACTAAGATAATGGCAAGAAATCTTCAAAGGATTATCAGGGCATGATGCTAAAATTATTACTTTTGAGGCCATCCTAAATCCTGACCAAAAAAAATCATGCTGCGCTTGAAGGAATTCTTGAAAAATCAAATTTTAACCCAAAATTACCCAAAACAAACAAAGGAATAAAATTGTCAGTGCTGAAACAAGCAGAAGTTTCACTTTTAAAATAAAATAAAGCAAAACATTAAAAGCTTATTGCTGTATATTTATTCTATATATGATCTTACACTAGTTTTTTGATAGGTATCTTTTGAGAACATATCAAATTTATTTAAGACATTATAGATTAAATTTTTCTAGTAATTATATTCATCAGACTTGAACTTTTCAAAATTATACTTATTACCATGATTATAACAACACAGTAAAATATTTATTTAAAAGATTTGTAACTCTAAATAGGACACATATTTGAGCAGTATCAATTTCTCACTAGAACTAAGGTCTTCCCATGGGTAAGATTCAATTTGATTTTTCCACCCTTTACGATTCTCTAGACCATAAAAGGGGACTATTAGAAATTTTAATATAAAGATGTATACAATTTTGGGTTGGGTTTATCAAATGAGGAAATTAGTGTCAGTTACCTTACTTAGAGCTTCTTAATTTTTAGATACTACCTCTTCTCCCCACTGTTATTAGACATGTCACTTTGCCAAAAGCTTTCTCAGAGAGCATGATCTCCAACACTAACAAAGCACATGCCTTATTCATCACCCAAAAATCAAACATTTAAATAGCAAAAGTTTAGAGAACATTTTTTAAATGTACTTTAGCCAACTTTTCAGAACTTAGAGTTCTTTCTAAGACATATTCTTAGGACTCTTATTGGAATTTCATTTAACAAATCTATCCACCCTGGACAGAGGCAAAGTTTGTACCTTTAGGTTAAAGTTCAAACCATTTTGCATATTCAAAACCACATTTTTAAGTCATTGATAAATTGGAAAATTTTTACAAATAATTAAATTATTTGCAAATATTTAACTCTGGAATTTAACTTTGGAACTGATGTGTAAAAATAGTGAAGTCAAGTAAAATATTCTATCTATAAGAATGCAAAATAACCACAAGAATGCTATTAAATTAAGAAAATATACATAATTTGCAACCATAAACTTTAAACAAGAAAACTAAAAAAGATACCGAATGTGATTCATGACATGACTCTAAACCCTTCTTCTTTTTCCTAAAGTTGTAATGCTGAATCTAAATGATACTCAGAATTCTTGTAAATACCCATAACTTACCTTTCCTGACTAGTAAGAAGTAAATGATTGCATCTGACTGAAACAGAAGCTACGAAGTATCAAACTGAATTAAAGAAAGGATTCTAATCCTAAAGCATACCCCATATCATGGAACACTACATTACTGTCCCCTCCAGGCCCTCACTCAAATGGGTGAAATGAACCATGTTACAGTAAATTTGACAACATCTAAAAAGAAAAGTATTATTTTTTTCTAAGGTATTACACAACTCTAACCAAGGTTCTCTCTCCCCTGTATAACTTTCTGAAACAGGAAATATACTTAAATTTTCACACTCTGTATCTAAGCAAAAGACGACTGTAATCCCAGCACTTTGGGAGGCCAAAGCAGGTGGATCACTTGAGCCCAAGAATTTCAGACCAGCCTAGGCAACATGGCAAGACCTTAATGTCTACAAAAAAATCAAAAAATTATCTGACATGATGGCACATGCCTGTAGCCCCAGTTACTAGGGAAACTGAGGCAGGAGAATCGTCTGAGCCCAGGAGGTTGAGATGCAGTGAGCTGTGATCATGCCACTACACTTCATTCTGGGGGACAAAGTAAGACTCTGATTCAAAAAAAAAAAAAAGGAATAAATCAAAGATTAGTTACTCTCCATAGTATCAGGACAACAAAATTGCCAGTACTAGACATACTCATATGAGTATGACTCTGTAAAATAGAAAAACACAGAGGAAAATTGCATTGAGTAAAGAAAGAAAAAGACATTTATTATTTTTTTAAATAATCAAAGAAATTAAAAAGTGACTTGGGAGAAAAGAGACCTTGAGTTCAAGAAACAAACTGAAAAGAAAAACCATGCCAGAGATAATAAATTGTGAGAATTGCAATAAGCAGAATATAGATGACTAAAAAATCATGTTAGCTGCCATATAAAATTACATTTGTACAGTAAATTCAGAGGGAGAAAAAACATCTCTGAAAACCATATGTTTTAGTACACTCTTCATATTATCATATGATATTTCTTGTGCTAATTGTTTTTGCATTCTTATATTCTTTAAGTATTTATTTATTTAGGTATAATTGACATGAAATAAACTATACACATTTTAAGTGGACACTGTAATGCTTGACATGAATATTTGCATTAAACCATCACCATAATTAAAATAGTGAACTCAAATACCACAGTCAAAAATGTCCTCATATCTCTTTTTAATCTTGCCTTTCCTTCCCTCCCCGCCTTTTTTTCATCCCGAAACCACCTCAGATTTCCTTTCAGTCACAAAAGATTAGTCTGCATTTTCCAGGGTCTTGATGCAAATGAGAACCATACATTATCCACTCATTTTCCTTGTCTTCTTTCACTTAGAAAAATTTTTTGAAATTTATCAATGTTGTGTGTAATAATAGATCACTTCTTTTATTGCAGAGTAGTATTTTGTTACATGGCTATAACACACTTTTTATAGTTTTACTTACTGATAGAGATTGGGTTTTTTTCCTGGTTTCAGACACTACAAACAAGGTTGGTATCAATATTTGTACAATCCTTTGTATGGACATTTGTTTCCATTTCTTTTGGATAAATATGTTAGAGTAGAATGCCTAGATCATACAGTAGATGTATGCTTGACTTTTTAAGAGACTACCAGTTTTCCAAAGTGGTTATAATATTTTACATTACCACAGTGTAAAAGAAATTCAGTCTCACCACATACTTGCCAACATTCAATTTGGGCAGTCTTTCTCAATTTTAGCTATACTAATAGTAGTGTCCTGTCGTCTCATTGTAGTTTCAATTTGCGTCTTCCTAATGACAAAATATGAGTCACTTTTCATGTGCATAATATCTATCAGTATATTTTTTATGTTAAACTGCTCAAATAGTTCAAATAGTTCCTTGATTTTTATTGTTAAGAATTTTTAAATTTATAAATGGATATAGTGCTTTATTGTAAATGTTTTATAAATACATTTTCCCCAATCTTTGTGTATTTTCTTTCTCTTTCCATGCCTCTCAAAGAACAGATGTTTTTACAGGGAAGTCCAGTTTATTATTTTTTCTTTTATAAATGATGATTTTTAAGTCTTATATAAATATTTTTGGCATTATTCAAGTTTGAAAAGATTTTCTCCTGCTTTCCTCTGTACATTTTATACTTTTAGGTTTTATATTTATATCTATGATTCAATTTGGATTTATTGTAATTTAGGCTATTAGGTAGGTAGTAAAAGTGGTTTTGTTATTTTGTGTTTACTTGTTTTCATATGAATGTCCAATTGTTCCAGCACTATTTTCTGAGATGAGTATCAGGGGATTGCATTTGCACCTTTGAAAATCATTAGTCACCAATCTATTTGATTCTATATGTGGACTCTATTCTAACTTTTCCACCAATCTATTTGCCTATCATTAAACCAATACCCAAGGGTTTTGCTACTCTAGCTGTATCTAAGTCTTGAAATCAGGTAGTATTAGCTATCAACTTTGCTCTGCTAAAGGAAGGAGGGAGGGAGATAGGATAAGAGGCCACAACCACACACTGGGTATCAGATCCACTACTGGAGGAGAGGCTAGATATGCTCATGTGGTGTTGAGGAAATATAACCATATATAAAATAATAATATATTATATATATTTATATATATATAACCATATCTAAAGTGAACATTACCCCAATTCAAAGCTAGACAAAGACTTCACAAGAAAAAGAAAACTGGAGCTTCCACACACCGCCGTCTGTGCCACCGCCATGTCTCTAGTGATCCCTGAGAAATTCCAGCACATTTTGTGAGTACTCAACACCAACATCGATGGGTGGCGAAAAATAGCCTTTGCCATCACTGCCATTAAGGGTGTGGTTTATATTTTATTTTATTTATATTATAATAATTAGTTTATATTTATATTTTATTTTCATCCCTAAAAAGTGGTTTAGGGATGAAAATTAAGGTGGGGAGGGAAGGAAAGGCAAGATTAAAAAGAGATATGAGGACATTTTTGACTGTGGTATTTGAGTTCACTATTTTAATTACGGTGATGGTTTAATGCAAATATTCATGTCAAGCATTACAGTGTCTACTTAAAATGTGTATAGTTTATTTCATGTCAATTATGCCTAAATAAATAAATACTTATAGAATATAAGAATGCAAAAACATTTAGCACAAGTAAGAACTATCATATGATAATATGAAGAGTGTACTAAAACATATGGTTTTCAGAGATGTTTTTTCTCCCTCTGAATTTACTGTACAAATGTAATTTTATATGGCAGCTAACATGATTTTTTAGTCATCTATATTCTGCTTATTGCAATTCTCACAATTTATTATCTCTGGCATGGTTTTTCTTTTCAGTTTGTTTCTTGAACTCAAGGTCTCTTTTCTCCCAAGCCACTTTTTAATTTCTTTGATTATTTTTAAATATATATATTTTATATATGGTTATATTTATATATTTATATATGGTTATATATATATATACTAGCATATCTTCTAGTTCTCTAGAAGCCCAAACCTCACCTGCATGCAATTTACTTACATGGTAAATCCTCACACGTACCCTACAAC
The DNA here is from genome assembly GCF_000164805.1 of Carlito syrichta. Lineage (NCBI taxonomy): Eukaryota > Metazoa > Chordata > Mammalia > Primates > Tarsiidae > Carlito > Carlito syrichta. Next base: position 544,971 of record NW_007253833.1, on the reverse strand, counting down.
ACAAATAAAATAAAATAATTAAATTTGTTTGGGAGATTGTATGTCCTTTACATTTTTACATAGTTTTTAAAACTGTTTGTCAATTTCTTTCAAATATCCTACTGTGATTTTGATTGAGATTACACTGAATCTTATCAGTTTGGGGATAATTGATATCTTAACAATATTGGGTCTTTCAACCCATATCCTTCAACATTAATTATGATGTTAGCTATAAGTAAAGAACAGCCTTTATCAGGTTGAGGAAATTTTCTTATCTTACTAGTTCATTACAAGTTTTATCAGCATGCACTGATGTTATGTTAAATGCTTTTTCTGTATATGTTCTGGTGATCATATGTTTTCCTTTCCTAGTTCGTTGACACAATTAATTATATTGACTGATGTTTTTAGTATGAAATTAACCTTGAATTCCTGGGACAAATCACATATGATTATGTTGTCTTCTATTTTTACATAATTGCAAGTTTGAATGCTAAGTTTTTATAAAGAATTGTTGTGCTTATAGTCATAAAGAATATTAGTCCGGGCTGGGCGCTGTGGCTCTTTGGGAAGCCGTAGTGAGGGGAATGCCTGAGCCCACGGGTTCAAGACCAGCCCAGGCAACTTGGCGAGACCTCATCTCTACAATAAATCAAAAATTAGCCAGGTGTTGCAGCACGCACCTGTAGTTCCAGTTACTGGAAGGCTGAGGCAGAAGAATTGCCTGAGGCCAAGACTGGGGTGGCCATGCCACTGCACTCCAGCTTGGGTGATGGAGTGAGACTCCAACTCAAAAAAAAAAAAAAAGAAAGAAAAAGAATATTAGTCTGCAGTTTTCTTTTTCTTGTGAAGTCTTTGTCTAGTTTTGGAATTGGGCTAATATTAACATTAGGAAATGTGTTGGTAAGCATTAGCACTTCTCTTATATTTTCTGAAAGGATTTGTTTAAGCATGATTTATTCCTTAAATGTCTAGAAGACTTCACCAAGGAAATAATCTGGACCTGAAGTTTTCTTTGTAGAAAAGTTTGCAACTACAGATTCAATGCAATAGATACAGTCAATGGAGAATACTTTATTTATTTATTGAATGAGCCTTGGGAATTTGTGTTTTTCAAGAAATTTGTCTTCTTCATCTAAGATATTAAACTTATTGTCATAAAGTTGTTCAGAATATCCCTTTACTATTTACTATTTTTTAAGAGCTTCTAGAACGTGTATTGATGTCACCCCTGTAAATCCTGGTATTGACAATTTGTGTCTTCTTTTTTTTCTCTGTTTAGCCTAGCTGGACAGAGGTTTGCAGATTTTATTAATTATATCATAGAACTGTCTTTGGTTACTTTAATTTTTTTCTATTCTTTCTACATTTTCTATTTTATTGACTTCTGTTCTTATTATTGTTTTTCTCTGATTGAGTTCAATTTTCATTTCTGTTTCTTGAGGAAAAGTTATGGACATTGATTTAAGATTTTTGATTTTCTACTGTAGCCTTTGAGTGGTTATAATTTCTCCCTAATTACTGTATTAGTAGCACTCCACAAATTTTGATGTGCTGTTTACATTTCCATCCAGTTAAAAATATTTCTCTTTTCTTCTCTGAAACACATATTAGGTTGAAGTTTGTTATTTCATTTGCAAATATCTCTGGATTTCCCAGATATTTATCTGTTATTGATTTATAATTTAATGCTCTATGGTCAGGAGATATATTATGTACATTTGAACTCTTTTAAAATTGTTTTTTTAATCAATATTTTTTATTTTGATATTGTGGGGTACAGTTAAGGGTTAGGTATACAAATATGCTTCATTCAGGCCCCGTTGTTGATAAC
>NW_007253833.1:541488-542479 GCF_000164805.1 Carlito syrichta | reverse complement strand
TTTGAGTCCTTGTAGATCCAAGATGTAGGCCTTTGTCAGACCTGGAGTGGCAAATACTTTTTCCCAGTCTGTAGGCTGTCTCCCTGCTCTCTTGATGGTTTCTTTGGCTTTACAGAAGCTTGTCAGTTTAATGAGGTCCCACTTGTCTATCTTATCCCTTATGGCCTGTGGGTTTCGAGTTTTGTTCAGGAATTGGATGCCAATTCCAATTTCCATGAGGGTATGTCCTGCATTTTCTAAGGTTCTTATGGTTTGAGGTTTTACATTTAGGTCTCTGATTCATTCGGAGTTAATTTTTGTGTATGGGTATAGATAGGGGTCCTGTTTCAATCTTCTGCATGTGGTCAGTCAGTTTTCCCAGCACCATTTACTGAATAGGTTCTCCTCTCCCCAGTGGTAGGTGGTGGAGGCTTTGTCGAAGATGAGTTTGTTGAGAAATTGAGGTCTTGCCTCTGGAATCTCAATTCTATTCCATTGATCTATATGCCTGTTCCTATACCAATATGAAGCTGTTTTGATGATTTTAGCTTATAGTAAAGTTTGAAGTCTGGTAATGTGATACCACCTGCTTTGTTTTTTTTTTTTTTTTGCTGAGGATTGTTCTGGCTATTCTTGGACGTTTGTGTTTCCATATGAATTCCTATATTGTTTTTTCTAGGTCTGAGAAGAATGTTGTTGGTAATTTGATAGGTATCGCATTGAATGTGTAGATTGCCTTAGGTAAGATGGACGTCTTCACAATGTTGATTCTTCCGATCCATGAGGATGGGATATGTTTTCACTTGTTTGTGTTGTCTTTGATTTCTTTGAGCAGTGTTTTGTAGTTTTCATTGTAAAGGTCTTTCACGTCCTTGGTTAGGAAGATGCCAAGGTATTTCATTTTTTTGTGGCTATTGTGAATGGAATTGTGCTTTTTATTTAGGTTTCTGTTTGTTTATTATGGGTGTAAAGAAATGCGATTGTCTTTTGCACATTTATTTTATATCCTGAG
>NW_007253833.1:540912-541468 GCF_000164805.1 Carlito syrichta | reverse complement strand
GTGATACTCAGATCTTTGTTTCTGTGAGAGGTCACTTAGTATTATAGACTCTAACTCCATCCAGGTTGCTGCAAAATTCATGATTTTGTCCTTTTTTATGGCTGCATAGTATTCCATCAGGTATATGTACCACATTTTTTAAATCCAGTCCTCTTTTGATGGACAGCGTGGTTGGTTCCAGGTTCTTGCTATTGTGAACAATGCTGCAATAACATTCGTGTGCAGGTATCTTTTTTATAGAGTGATTTGAGTTCTTCAGGGTATATTCCCAGTAGGGGGATTGCAGGGTCATATGGGAGGTTGATGTTTAGAGCTTTTACGAATCGCCACACTGCTTTCCACAGAGGTTGCACTAGTTTACACTCCCACCAACGGTGTAGAAGTGTTCCCTTTTTGCCACACCCTCTCCAGCAGTTGTTATTTTTTGAGTTGCCATTCTGACTGGGGTTAGGTGGTATCTCAGTGTGGTTTTGATTTGCATCTCCCTGATGATTAATGAGGTTGAACATTTCTTCTTGTGTCTGTTGGCTGCTCGGATGTCTTCCTTTGTGAAGTG
>NW_007253833.1:429470-540203 GCF_000164805.1 Carlito syrichta | reverse complement strand
TGACTTCCTCTTTTCCTATTTGGTTACCCCTGATTGCCTTCTCTTCTCTGATTGCTCTAGTCAGGACTTCCAATACTATTTTGAACAGAAGGGGTGAGAGTGGGCATCCTTGTCTTGTTCCAGTTTTCAGGGGAAATGGTTCCAATTTTTGTCCGTTTAGGTGTATGCTGGCTGTGGGTTTCTCATAGATGGCTTTTACTACTTTGAGGTATGTTCCCTGTATGCCTAGATGTTCGAGGGTGTTCATCAAGAAGCAGTGCTGGATTTTATCAAAAGCTTTTTCTTCATCTAGTGATATAATCATGTGGTTTTTGTTTTGACATCTGTTGATGCATTTAATTACATTTATTGTTTTATGAATGTTGAACCAGTCTTGCGTCCCAGCAATGAAACCTACTTGGTCATAATGGATGATTTCTGAGATGTGTTGTTGAATCCGGTTTGCTAGGATCTTGTAGAGAATTTTAGCGTCTATGTTCATCAAAGATATTGGCCTGTAGTTCTCTTTCTTTGTTGGGTCTTTACCTGGCTTGGGTATCAATGTGATGTTAGCTTCATAAAATTATTTGGGGAGGGTTCCATCTTTCTCAATCACCTGAAATAGCTTCAGTAGGATTGGAATCAGTTCCTCCTTAAATGTCTTGTAGAATTTTGCTGGAAAGTCATCTGGTCCAGGGCTTTTTTTTTTTTTTTTTGTAGGTAGTTTTCTTATTACATAGTCAATTTCCTTGGTTGGTCTATTTATGGTCTCAATTTCTTCTTGTTTTAACCTAGGTAGGTTGTGTGATGACAGAAAGTCCTCCATTTCCTTGAGGTTTTCAAGTGTTTCCATACAAGTGTACATAGTAGTCTCTGATGATCTTTTGTATTTCTTCAGGGTCAGATGTGACTTCATCTTTTGTGTTTCTGTTTGTGCTTATTAGGGTTTTTCCTTTCTTTTTCTTGGTCAGTATAGCTAGGGGACCATCAATCTTGTTTCATTGATTTTTTTGTATTGTCTTTTTGTCTTCTATGTCCTGGATTTGGGCTTTTATTTTGGTGATCTGGATTTTTCTGCTGAAATTAGTGTTTTTGTGGTCTTGCTTTTCCAGCTTCCTTAGGTGTCTTGTTAGGCTGTTAATTTGTGCTCCTTCCATTTTCTTCATGTGTGTTTGTAGGGATATAAATTCCCCTCTTACTATAGCTTTTAAGGAGTACCAGAGATTTTGGTAACATGTTTCTTCATTTCCATTTGTTTCCAGGTATCTTTTGATCTCTGTTTTGATTTTATCATTGATCCAGGAGTTGTTTAGCATCATGCTGTTTAGTGATCATGTCTTTGTGGGCTTTGAGGGTACTTTGTTGGTGTTAATGTTTATTTTTATTCCACTGTAGTCCGAGAAAGTGCATAGTAGAATTTTGGTCCTTTTAAATTTGCTTATGCTTGATTTGTGGTCGATCTTGGAATATGCCCCGTGCAGTGATGAGTAGAATGTGCATTCTCTGGTCTTTGGATGGAGTGTTCTGTAGGTATCAATTAAGTCCATTTGGTCCAGAGTCACATTTTGGTTCCAGATCTCATTCCTGATTTTTTATCCCGATGATCTGTCGAAGGTTGTGAGTAGAGTATTAAGTCCCCAATTATGATGGTGTTAGAGTCAATAGCTTTCTTTAGTTTTCCTGTGAGCTGCTTTATAAAAGTTGGTGCACCTATGTTAGGTGCATATATGTTTAGGATAGATATTTCTTGTTGATGGAGTGAACGTTTTATCATTATGTAGTGGCCCTCTATATCTTTTTAAATTTTTGATACTTACATGGTATTTTGTCTGAAATTAGGATTGCGACTCCTCCTTTCTTTTGTGTTCCACTCGCCTGGAAATTTGTCTTTCGTCCTCTTACTTTGAGTCTGTGCATGTCCTTTCTAGTAAGATGGGTCTCTTGAAGGCAGTATATTGTTGCCTGGTGATATTTTATCCATTTTGCCATTCTATGTCTTTTCAGTGGTGCATTTAGTCCATTCACATTCAGGCTAATTATTGAGATGTGGGAGTTTGTCCCCATCATAGAGTTCTTATAGAGTTGTTCTTCCACTTGGTTTATTGTCCTTCTTTTGTTTTGGGGGTTGGCTCATGTGTATTTTATTCTTTTTCCTGTACTCTTGTGAAGAACATTGCTCTTTTTTTCCCATTTTCTTCTGTGTTTAGTACTTTCTTAAGTGTTGCATGTAGAGGTGGTTTGGCTGCAGCGTAAGTTCTTAGGGATTGGATATCTGGGAAAGATTTTAATTCTCCCTCACTGATGAGGCTTAATCTGGCAGAGTAGGTTATTCTCGGTTGAAATTGTTTATCTTTTAGGACTTTGAAGATAGGGCTCCAAGCTCTCCTAGCCTGCAGGATTTCTGTTGATAAATCTGCTGCTATTCTGATTGGTCTTCCATGGTAGGTGATCTGGCCTTTTTCTCTTGCTGCCTTTAGGATTTTTTCTTTTATGCCTACTTTGTTTAGACAAATTATTACATTCTAGGAGTTGGTTTTCTCATTTGTTGTCTTGCAGGGGTTCTCTGTATCTCTTTTATTTGAGTTTTGCATCATGGATTAGATAAGGGAAGTTTTCTTGAATGATCTCATGAAAGGTTTGTTCCAATGTGGTCTCTGTCTCTCTTTCTGCCTCAGGCAGGCCAATTACTCTTAGGTTAGGCCTCTTGAGGTAATTGCTCATCTCTTGAAGGTTTTTTCCTGTCTTTTTGAGCTTGTTTTCTGTGTTTTTGAGAGTTTGGGTTAGTTCTATATTTTGGTCCTTAAGCTCTGAGATTCTTTCTTCTGCTTGGGTAATTCTGCTTTCCATGCTTATCAGTTTATTGTTTATTTCATTCACAGTATTCTTTATTACTATTATCTCTGACACTGGTCTCTATTCAGCGTAGGGGAGGGCTTTGTCTCCTGTTTAATGACATCACCATGGGAACCAAGGTGGAGGCTCTGATAAGTGGGCAGGGTGATGCAATGTAAATATGCCTTGAAAATGGCGGAGGTGGTAGCTTTACTTTCACTTTTAGGGATGCTCCTGTGGGTCTCTAGGCAGGACCACCTGCACAGCTGGGTGCTGGATCCGGGGTGCACCAGCAGGCTGGGGTGGAGCAGAGGGTCGGGCATTCCCTCCTCTGGAGCTGGAAGCCTGCGATCGGCACCTTACACCAGCTTGGGGTTCTGCCCTCTTACACAGGCTTGTGATCGCACGCTAAGTGCCTCAGCCAGGGTGGGCCCGGGGCTTCAGATCTCCAAAGTTCCAGAGGGCAGGTGGTGGCTCTGGGTCCCTCACAGGGCACTTTAGCCAGAAATGGGACCAGTATCTCTGAGGGGCAGGCGCTCAGAGCCTCCCTGGGTGCCCGGCAGCTTGGTGCTGGGTGCTGGTCATGACAATGTAGCCAGGGATGGAGCTGGGATCCGGGATTTGGGATTCCCCAGCCAGCTGGAATCACATATAGTGGAGTAGCCACGGTCCGGCCGCAATGTCTGGCCCTGCGTGGGACCAAAAGTTCCCAGGTCTTGTACCAGTGCGGCTGGCAGTGGGCAGGGGGGTGCAGGAAGAAAAGTAATAGTCTTTTTGGGAACTCACGTTCGGAGAGTCTCATGGATCCATCTATGCCGTCGCCATCTTTAGGTCACCCCGGTTCTGCATTATCTCTTTTCAAGTTTATAACACTCATTTAGTGGCCCTGAATATATTTATTTTGATAATAACTTGTTCTCATTTGAAAAGAATGTATAATTTTCCATAAATAAAACCACACAGACAAAACAACATTATAAAATTCTTGACTCTCAAACTCTCAATGTAAATCTAATAGGCTATATAAGAAAAATCAAACTTATGGAAATATTAAACCCAGTGTATTTCACTTAATAATTATCTCTTAATAAATAAAATAAGCTGATCTCCATTGGATTCTTTCTATTCACCTGACTCTAGATTATCTCTTAATAAAAATAGAAATGGCAGAAAAATGATAGTCATTAACATAATCTTATTGTATAAATATTATAAATTGTATTATGGTGAGGATATGTGGATAAGGGTATAGAATTGTAATTATAGAGTGAGCGAATGATTATTTGCAAGACAATTAATTGCAGACAACTATACTTTGCATAATGTTTGCAAAATAAGCATGACTGTATTGCCAAAAAATTTTATTGCAAATTTCAAATAAGAAACTATATTTTTAGATTTATTATAAAAATGCAAATAATAATACAGTTGGCTCAGTAATTTGCAAAAATCTTGTGCATGAATGATAAATTTGAACAACTTGTTTAAGCAATACATTTTCTTTTTTCTTCCTACTTTTATAATTATATTTGATTTTTTTAAATGACACCTTTGTAAATGAAATTAAGTAAAAAATTAGTAATAGACTAATAAATTGCAAAATAAAGAAAGCTGAACAGCATGTACCCTGGTGAAGACTGCAACAAATTAGTTGAGAAGGCATTATTATTTAGAGTTATTTTCAGCTATAGAAAGGTTAAAAATCTCAAAATCTCAACTGAAGAGAGGATTTTTGTTTGTTAATTTCCTTGTCTTTACAAACAGTTATCAAATTCTTATTCAAAAAAAGAGGCTGATAGCTCCCTGGAGGCTGCATATTGAGGAAAGAAAATAACCATTAAGTAACATTTTCTTGAACATTTAAGGATTTTTGAGAATAGAATAAGAGTTACCATGGGTACAATATTCACAAAAGGAGTCTGATAGCTCTCTGGAGATTGCATACAGGGAAATAAACATTGTTATTAAGCAACACTTTGTTAAATGTTGAAAAATTTTTGAGAATACAGTAAGAATTACCATGGGTACAAATTTGATATGTATTTCAATGGATCTTCACACAAAAAGCCAATGATCATCAAAACGTTCTTAAATATTATAACTTTTGTTTTCAATTCTGACAAGTAAAGAGCGCAGAAGTTGTCACTTCCATTCTTATGAGAATCAGACCGAACAAAGTGAAATCAATCACTTCACTTGTACCCATTGAAAAGTGAGATGTCAAGGCAGACTGACACCCCGATATCTGGAGTCACATGAATAGAGAGAATCCAGTGGAGATCAGCTTATATAGAACAAAAGCAGATACAGTCACAAACTGCTAAGGACATGTAAATGATAATTTTTACAAATTATTGGAGGTGATTGTGAAATAGCATGAGTGTGAAAAACTTGGGGCTGCAGACTGAGGGGAACATGCACAACTTTATAGACTTAAATTTCAAGAACCCCAACAGTTTTCATGGTGAAGAGCAAATTTTTAAAATTTCCTTGTTTTTTGGAGTAAGATGAGAAAGTAACCATTTTGAAATTGGTCCAGAGTATTCTGCATTACTTTCATAAGCCTATTTTCTAGCATAATATACTTTCCGAGAGCCTTAGCTCAAATAGACGATGGGTACTTTTCTGATCAGCACCCTCTAATTTTCCCATCTCTCCTAAAAGAAAGTGAACAGAACATCAAAATATATGATGCAAAAAACTAAGAATTAAAAAGAGAAAAAATAAACTCACTACTAAGTTAGAGACTTTAATGCCCTCTTTTCAGTAATTGATAGCACCAGCAGTCAGAAATTCAGTATGATTATAGTTGACCTAGTTAGTACAATTCAAACAAGATAGTCCAAGAAAGAGCAGTCCCACTTAGATGCCAAGAATTATAGAATGATGGGAGACTTCCAGAATAGTGGTGTAAGTAGCTCACAGAAAAATGTTTCTCTCAGAGAGATATCTATTACATGGTCAAAATTAACAAAGATTTAATTCAAAGACTCTGGAGATTGATTAATTAATTTACAAAAACTTGAGAAGAATTTATCCAACAAAATCAATGAAAACTTGGTAAAAACGAGACAAAACCATGGCATTTGAACTAGTGACTGTACCTATTTCTCTATATCTTTGAATAGAGATGGCACCAATTATTCTATCCAATCTCCCTGTAGATATGGCCAGGAAAATGAAGCATTCGCTTCCCCCATTTCCATATAGCTTTACGCTACAAAGAACTTTTTTGGTGGTCTCAGTAGCTGAGTGGCAACCCTTGCTCTTTTTATCTCTCTGGGGGGGTAGAAGGGGAGAACTTATTCCAGTAGATTTGGCAGCCAGCAAAACAGCAGATCACATCCTCCCAATCCAAGTTGAGGAAGATTCATACTGTATGATGGAAAAAACTAGGCGGCAACACCGGTTCTCAACCATCTCCAACAGTACCTTTTCCATAGGGAGGATCCCGGTGGGCAGTCAGTAAAGAACAAGTTCCAGATATTCTTACCATGCACAGCTCCTACTCCATAGCCAAGTGATTCCTCCTAAGGGAGGACTGAAGCCACTTCAAAAATCTGCAACACTCTGCCAAAGGGACTGACTTTAATGGAATCAGAATTGTCTAAATCAATAGTGCAATTCCCTAGCAATTAGAAGAGGCTAACAGCTGAGTGCAATTGCAATAGAAGTAGACCATCCAGAAGCTTAATGGGTAGATGGAAGAGAGAGAGAGAGAGAGAGAGAGAGAGAGAGAAGAGAGCACGTGGCTTGGCTAAAAGCACAGTCATCTCTACTGGTAAGGAAAACTGCATTAATGCCCAGGTTGCAATATCTAAGAGATATAGAGGGTGCCCACTGGGAGGGAAATAAACTTTCCGAAACAAGTACAACCAAGTAACAAAACAAATAATTAAATAAACAAACAAATAAAAATCCCCCAAGGAGGTGTCAATATCCAGAGTTACTACAAGACATTATTTTAAATGTCCACATTTCAAAAAATAATTGTGAGATATACAAAAAAAATTTTTAAATGTGCCCATACACAATAGGAAAAATATCAGTCAAGAGAAATTATATTTGAGGGAGTGAACTTAGTAAACAAAGATTTCCAAGCAATAAGTATTCCAAAAATCAAAGGGAAAATATATTCAAAGAATTAAAAGAAAGCATGATGATAATGTCTCATCAAATAGACAACTTCAATTAAGAAATTATTTAAAAAACAAAATTCTGGACTAGAAAAGTTTGATTAAAATTTTTAAAAATTGCTACAGAGTCCCTATTGTAGATTTGAGTTGGCAGAAGAATCATCTAATTTACAGATTTATAAAGCTTACTTGATCTGAAAATAGAGAAACAAGAAAAATGGAAGACACTTGGAGAAATGTGAGATACCATTAAATGCAGCAAAACACATATTATGAGAATACCAGAATGAGAGAATGAAAGGTAGAAGAAAAAATTTGAAGAAATTGTGACTGAAAATGTCCCAAATTTTCTAAAAACATTATTCCATTAAGATTTATTTTAAGGAAGATTAATTTCTAGAAAGAGAAAGGACAACCTACATAACAGAAGGAAGGAAGGAAACATTGCAAATACATCCAACAAGGGATTTGTATTCAGAATATATAAAAAAAGATTGCAAGTCAATACTAAAGTAATTCAAAGATTCTTTCTCCAGGGATGATATAAAAATGGCCAATAAGCACATGAAACGATGGTAACTATTATTAGTCATTAAGGAGATGCAAATAAAAACTACAGTGAGATACCAAACACACCAACAGAACAACTAAAATTTAAAAGACAGATAAAAGAATTCTGGTAAAGAGGAGGTAAAGAAATTACAATCCACATACACTGGTGTGGGAATATAAAATGGTGAGATCAATTTGGAAAACAGTCTGGAATTTCCTCAAAATGTTAGACATAGCATATGACCTAGCAATTAACTCTTAGACATATACTTAAGAGAGAGAGAATGAAAATATATAGCTACACAAAAACTTTTACATGAACGTTCACAACAGCACTACTCATAATAATCAAAAGTAGAAGCAACCCAAACATCTAACAACTGGTGAATGAATGTAAAAAAATGTAACATATCAATACCATGGAATTCAATGGAATTCAGCCATAAAAATGTATGAAATACTGATACATGTTACAATAGGGGTGAACCTTTAAGATGTTATGCTAAATGAAAAAAGCCAGCCACAAAAGTCAGGTATTATATAATTTTATTTGTATCAAATGTCCAGAATAGGCCAATGTATAGAGGCAATTGGTAGTTGCCTAGGACTTAGGGTATGGGAAGAATGGGGAATTAATTCGAACGTAGGTAGATTTTCTTTGTGGGGTGATTAAAAATATTCTGAAATTTGATATGTCTGTAAATATACATAAAACCATTGTTTAATATACTTTAAGTGGGTGAACATTCTAATTTATTAATTATTATCACAATAAATATGTTATAAGAGTAAAAAAAAGAACGAAAAGAATTATGGGGTCAATTAAGCTGTCTTCCTCATCAGCCCTACTCTGGTTTTGGGTAGATTAGCCAGAGTCTGGCCTTTCTTTCTTGGCATTTCTTCCTCCAGGATAACAAGATTCTTCAGCAAATTAAATATAATTCCCTTCACTTCAGCACAGCAATTATTTAGGTCTCTTATCATTGCTACTGTCCTTCATTTCTGCCTATCAGAGCTGCATTGCTAGTAAGTAGCACTGTTGCATCAATGATAGAATGTTATGTGAAAGCATCTTTCCTGATTATACTGGTTGGCATTTTCCTCCAAACATGACTTGTAATGATGCCAAGAAAATACCTCAGGACATTTGTATTTCAGTCTTGGTATGGTCTGAATTTGCTAAAGATAAATATTGCCTCTTTGTCCATATAAAAGCCTTAAATTGGCTTTGGGCTGTACAGCACATTCACATAATCTCCTGAAATATCAAGAGATAGGTACATTTTCTGGAATTGTTTTCATAATACTTCAGTGCATAATTGGACAGTGTAACTGAGTATTGACATTTGTCTTATACTTATAATCCTACATAACATTTAATGAACAAGAAATCTTGAGACATTTTTTGATGGCTCATTGGTTTTCTACCAATGGAGAACTAAAACAAGATGATATTCAAGTTGAAATGGTTTTTCAAACACTAATAGACAAAATAAAAGCAAAAGGGTTCTCTTAAGAAATCAAATATTATCTTTAAGGGAATTAGGGAGTATCTATTATGTGGACATTGAACTTTGGAGTGCACAGAGTCATTATTATGCTAAGTGAAATATCTTCAGTGTAGTTTCATATTGACTGTATCGTCTTTGACCACACAGCACCACTTCTTTGTTCCTCAAATGATACACCCTGCCTTACCTTACCTTACCTTACCTTACCTTACTTTACCTTACCTTACCTTACCAACAAGCATTGGTATGGTTGGCTCATTAATAACAAGACATATCTCTGACCATGGTTTGACCTAAAGATATGTGTGTAACAAAGATGAGTCATTGTTTTTGTCTAGCATATTTCGGCTAGAATTTAAGTCATCATAAAAGAATCTTTCCTTTCTCCATCATCATAAGCCTATAACATGTGACTTCAGAGCTGACAAAAGTTATATCCTCATTAAGAAGCCTGAAAGAAACGGACACACGGGGACAAACAGATCAGAGGTAAAGGGACTGCTTCTACTGTACCCTGAGTTTCTAAGACCTCAGAAGCCACACTCAATTCTGTAACTTTTTCTCGTGGCCTGTAATCTGCTGTAGTATTTTTAGAGTGATGAGTAGAGTGACAAAAATAGACAGATGATAGACAAGTAGAGAGATAAGTAGATGGATATAGTATATGTCTATTCAAAGAATACCCTTTGAGTTGGAGTTCAAGCATGTACAAGCAAAAAAACTCTTCCAATTCGAGAGTTATGAGTGATTAGTCATAACAACGAGATTCTTTACTGTACTAGCACTGTGTAAGGTATGTTGAGGGAAAGAGTAAATAAATGCTGATCTTCCTCAAAAAGGAGCCTCCTCCTTGTTAGCTACACAGGAAGAAAGTGTATGTAACAAAGGATGATATAATTTAGTAGATACCAAAGAACTTTTGTATTAGGAAATATAAACTGTTTAGGGTAAGAGATACGATACTTAGTGAGACTGATGCCTTAATAATCATTTTGGCAGAGTAGATTTTAAGACCTGCACAATAATCTACTATTTTGAGGGATGTACCGTAGCTTGGTAAACCAATTCCTCCTTCAGGATATTTTGGTTGCTTTCCCTCTATTTCAGGGAAACAATTTCAGCACTATTGACATTTAGATCTGGATGATCCTTTGCTATGGGAGCTGTCCTGTGTGTCGTAGAAGTTAGAAGAATCCCTAGCCTCTACCCACTAGATGCCAGTAGCACACCCCCATTCTGGTTGGAACAAAAAATTTCTCCAGAAATTACAAAATGACCCCTTTGGGACAAAATCATCCTGGTTGAAAAACCACTACTCTATTAAAAATACATTTTTATTACTTTTCTGATCATAAAAGTAATAAGCATGTACTTTAAAAACTTATTAAAAATACAGAACAAAATGAAGAAAATAAAAATCCTCAGTACTTTATTTTTTCCAGAGACAGTTACTTAAAACATTTGTTTACTTTTCATTCACATTTTATTTTGTCTGATGTTAAATTTAAATCATATATTAAAATTAAAATTTAGCATCCTACAATTTTCTTTTAATACTCCAGAGGACCAATTCATCATGGCATTAAGTATTCTTTAAACCTATGGTTTTGAATGGCTTGTAGTATATGATTGCTTGGCAAGTTACTTTTTTCCTTCTTTTTCTTCTTGTTCTTTTTTTTTTTTTTTAATTTACGGAAACTTTCTTCTAAGCCCAAGTCAGACTCAAGGAAATGGATATATTGAGATAATGAGCTCTTTGTCTATTAAGAAAATGATTCTGAACAAAGGCCTTTTAATCATTTGTTTAGTAAAGAATACATGGAGCAAAACTATTGACCCTGTAGTGATTCAATATATGATTAATATTTTGATCTTCTGATTTTGATACTATTCTGTTAAGTATGTTTCATGTAAAAATGTTTCAAATCTAAGGACATTTGAGGTTTTATTAAAGACCCTATAATAGTTTTTAAATAATTATGGAATAACTTTTACATATTTGTTACACTGTGCTAGGTGCTGGATTTACAAATTTATCAGACAACTTATCCTAGTCCCCAACGTGCGGAAAATAAATAATACATGCATTTGGGTAACTGTGATGTACAATGTAATGTGACAGGGATAAAGAGAGATATGCAAAATGCAATTAAATTTCAGGAGGAAAAAAATACAGCAGGAGAGAGCAGCATAGATCTGTCTGAAGCAGTAGCATTTCTGGTATACCCTGAGGATAAAAAACAGAATTCTGATATGGCCAGCAAGGTAAGGAAAGGGAGGGCATTCCTTGCAGAAGAAATGACTTGAACGTGGAAGGACAGAGTAAGATTGGAGGGCAGTTGAAAAGGCCTGGAATTCCAGATTATGATACCTGGGATACAGAAGGAGGGTGCCGAGAAGCAGAGAGAGAAAAGGGAAAGGAAAAGAACTGAAGTGAAGAGAACCAACTCTTTCAGGTATTGTGCTTTTGTTTACTCGCATCATTTCACTACTCGTAACATCTCCATGTTGAAAATTCTAAGTCCAAGACACATGGTCACTCATCGACTCGGTGGCAGAAATGGTTACATAGCTATCAAATGGCAGTGATGAGACTAAAACTAAGTGATTACTCCATTGCCATTAAATTATACTATGCTACCTTTCAAATGCCATATGTTTTGTTAATTGCACTCAATCCTAATAAACCTAAAAATCTCCCTCAAGCCTTTTCCTCTTAAGTTACATCCACCAACGCTCTGAGTTCTCTGGACACCATGTCGTTGTCCCTACCACGATGTACTACATTCATGTAAACACATGTTTACCTACTTTCTTCAACCTACTCTCTGCAATGTGGTAGGTTTAATGACAGCTAAAAAGTCATCTTAATCATCTCTGTGGCTTCAATACCTAGAACAGAGTAAGTGCTTCAAAATATTCATTGATTAGATCAAACTGAATCTAAGCGGCAATAGCGAGCCTAGAATTCCTATCTTTCCAAAAATTGTCAATCTGCCTTTCTGTCAAAGCAAAGAGGAATCACCTTCCTTTAATTCTTTAGTTTATTCAGTTTGGGGTTCCATGTATGTTCCTCGAGGATCCTGATTTGTTAGAAGTCTTCAAATGTAAACAAAATTTGTGGATAAATATGTTGTGTGTGGGCGTGAAGGTGTTAAATTTGCTTTAAATTTCAGCTTAAAATTGGATTGATTTTTGTACTAATAGTGTAATTTCCAGGTATTTGTTTTAATAACAAACGATACTTGAAATGACTGCTATTCAGCAGTAAGTTTATAGCTAATTAGAGGAGCATCTCACTGATGCACGCTAATGAGAGGGAGAGCTATTACTGATCAGAGTGTGAAAGTTTCAAGGATAACATCATAAAATGCAGTTTGCTTAGTTCTGTAAATATATGCTGTGTATTTTATTTACAACAGCACATAGATTACTCAAGTGCATAATACACTGGTATATTAGGTGAAATAAAATCTCACTAACATGAGCTCTCACCAAAGTGCTCTGCTATTAAACTTTTATTAAGGACTGAGATAAAACAATTTCTCTTTGGAGCACAAATTAGAGTGCTGCTGACGATTACTGAAGTGAAGGAGGATGAGACAGTAAGAGAGCGAGCCATGTTCTCAAGGAAACCCCATTGTGCTCTGACCTTGCCCTCACCATTCCCAGAGGGACTTCAGGTCACTTCACATAAATGGATAACAGAGCAGCTAAATGTCCTGGAGTGAGTGCCCCAGTGTGTGAAGATACAAAGGCCACTCTTGGGATGGGTGTCTGAATGTAGGTTTTGTCGTTAGGACAGAAAGCAGCCTCTCTAGCCAACTCTAGCATTCCACGATGTGATGTGAGCTTAAAAGAAAGAATGTTGTCCCCTGCTTCCATGGGGCTGGCAACGAGGTAGTCGGTGAACAATGGTAAGGATAATCTGGCTGAGGAAGGACCCAAACTGGACCATGGACTTGGGAGGACCTAAAACCTGGAAAGGTGGAAGGAAAGAGATCTTTTTATAACCAAAATACATGGCATTAACCAAAACAAAGAGAGGAAATTCCAATGAAGTAATTGTTTTCACTCCAGTGGTTCATTTTCTTTTTTTACTGGAGTGATCTGACTGAATCAATTAGGTGCTCCAGCTTTGAAAAAACATGAAGATAAGCTCAAGTTTTCTAATAAAATATCCAAATAGAAACTTGCATGCAATTAAAATGTTTACTTATTATACATAATATTCATACTTATTTCTTATACACCATATGTCAAAAGCAACTTTATTTCTAAAAATTTAGTCTATTTAAGAGTGCATTATCAGCTCTGACCAAAAGCAATGGCTGGGTGGCCAGGCCATACAGAGAGGAGAGAACAAACCTCAAACCTGGATGCTCCTGAGCTTAAGATTTGACTTTGTCATCAACTGACTGTGTGATTTTCGGAAAGTTACGAAGGCTCTCTGAACTGTAGCTGCATACACACATCTGGAATAATGATATGAACAGATAGATGTCGTTATAAAGATTAAGTGAGATAGTACATACCAAAAAGAGTGTCTTGTATATAAATAACATTCAATAAATTATTTCTATTAATAGTATTATTAACAAAGCATTAAAATAAAATAAGCTAAAATTTAGAAATAGACATAGTACTAAGGAGGATAAAAATTTATCTATACAGGAATGATCATTAAAATGTAGGATGCATTTGAGCAAATATTTAATATCATTATATCATATAATTCTGTATTAATAACTTGGAAAGACAGAGAAGAGAACAAATAAATTAGTTTCTATTCAGATTGGCTTTTGTCTGTTCAGTTCTCAAAAGCTCTGAAAGACTTTCAATATTTTCAGAATAATGTCAGCGAACAGCCTAGTAAAAATTTCCATTCTCTCTTTCCCTACTCCCCAAGCCCACTGACCTCAGGTGTTTATATAGTTACTCAATGCATCATTATTGAGTATTGTTTTGGCTAATGATATAAACTATGTCCTCATGAAGCTTACTGATTAATGCGGAGAGAGATAATCAAGTAAATCAACAGTTAAATACATAATTACAAATATTGGGACATGTTTTGAAATAAAGAAAGTGTGAAAAATGAGGCAAGTGAAGAGAAGGCCAAGCCCAGAGTGAATAATAAGTAGAGTGGATGAAAATAAAGGGAAAAGTATAAAAATATTAGAACTTTGTAGGCCAATCAAGGCAATTGTTTTTTGTTAATGTCTATTATTTTATCTTAATCTTTTAGAATTTATTCTTTATTATACACTCTTGTAAATTTGATTTTCTTTTTTTATTATTTTAAAGATTTGGGGTCCAATTCAGGATTAGGTATATAAATGGTCATTGTACATGTAAAACTTGGGCCTCCCATTGGTCCCTACTTCACCTAGTTTGTGATCAGGTTACTTGTATTGGTGTTATGCATACCCTCCTCACTCCCCTGGCAGTGTCCTGCTACTGTCAATCCCTTTCTTATAGTATTATGGTAAACGTTCAGGGTCCACTTATGAGTGAGAACAAGTGGTACTCAGTTCTTTGTTTCTGTGATACATCACTGATAGACTCTAAATCCATCCAAGTTGCTGTGAAGTCCGTATATTTGTCCTTCTTTACAGCTGCATAATATTCCATCATGTATATGTACCATATTTTTTTAATCCAGTCCAGTTTCGATGGACAGAATGGTTGGTTCCATATGTTTAATTATTGTGAGTACATTATAGTTGCATATATTTATTAGGTATATATAATGCACTGATACAAGTATACAGTATGTAATGATCAAATTAGGGTGATTGGGGTATCCATAACCTCAAGAGTTTATCATTTCTTTGTGTCAGGAACATTCCAATTCCACACTTTTAGTTATATAAAAATAAACAACAAACTACTGTTTACTAGAATTACCCTATTATGCTACTGAATACTAGATCTTATTTATCCTAACTATAATTTATATTTACTTATTTATTTATTTTTAATTTGTGAGAAAGCAGGATTTATTGAGACGACAGAAAAGCTCCCAAAGTGGAAGGGGACATGAGGGAGTTGCCCCAACTGTAATTTATAACATTTCTACTTTATCCCTTCTCCTCCTTTGCTATGCCTTCTCCTTTGCTACCCACCTATGGTGACCTTCTTTCCACTCTCTATCTTCACTATTTTCATGAGTTGTTTTTTTTTTCTTTAGCTTCACATACGAGTGAGAACATGCAATATTTCTCTTTCAGTATCTGGTTTATTTCACTTGACATAATGACCCCCAGTTGCAACCATGTTGCTGCAAATGACAGGATTTCGTCATTCTTTTTGAGGTTTAGTAATATTTAATGGTGTATAGGTACTGCATATTTTCTATATCCATTCATTGCCTGATGGACACTTGGGTTGATTCCATATCTTGGAGATTGTGAATGGTGCTGCAATAAACATGAAGGAACAAAGGCCTCTTCAATAGACTGATTTCCTTTCTTTTGGAAATACATCCAGCAGTAGGATGGTTGGATCACATGGTAATTTCATTTTTAGTTTTTTGAAGAACCTTCATACAGTTCTCCATAGTGGCCATACTAATTTACAATTCCATCAAGAATGTATGAGAATTCTCCTTTCTTCACATCCTTGCTGACATATGTTACAGCCTGTCTTTTGGATAAAAGTCATTTTAAATGAGGTGAGATGATATCTAATTGTAGTTTTGATTTACATATCTCTGTTGACTAATGGTGCTGAGTATTTTTTATATACCATTTGATCATTAGTATTTCTTCCTTTTAAAAATGTCTATTCAGATCTTTTGCTTATTTTTAACTCATTTGTTGTTTCTTTGCTATTAAACTTTTTTAGTTACTTATATATACTGATTATTAATCCTTTGTCAGATGGATAGCTTGCAAATATTTTCTCTCACTCTGTGGGTTGTCTCTTCATTTTGTTGACTGTTTCATTATGCAGAAGCTTTGTAGCTTGATGTGATCCCATTTGTTCATTTTTACTTTCCTTACCCGTGCTTTTGAAGTGTTACTCAAGAAATCTTTGTCCAGACCAATCTCCCAAATTGTTTCCCCAATGTTTTCTTCTAGTAGTTGTATAGTTTCAGGTCTTAGATTTAAGACTTTAATCCATTTTGAGTTGATTTTTATATATGGTGAGAGATAGGGATCTAGTTTCTTTCTTCTGCATATGGATATCCAGTTTTCCTAGTACCATTTATGGAAGAAATTGTCCTTTCTCCAATGTATGTTTTCAGTATATTTGTCAGAAATGAGTTGATTGGAAATGAATGAATTTGTTTCTGGGTTCTCTGTTCTGTTTTTTACTCGATGTGTCTGTTTTTTGCCAGAATCACACTGTTTTAATTACTGTCTTTATAGAATAATTAGAAGTTAGGTAACATTATGCCTCCAATTTTATTATTTTTGTTCAATATGGTTGTGGCTATGCTGAGGATTTTGTGGTTTCATATAAATTTTAGGAATTTTTTATTTCTGTAAAGAATGTCATGGGTATTTTGATAAGGATTGCAATTAATCTGTAGATTTCATTGGGTAGATTGAACATTTTACTAATATTGATTCTTCCAACCTGTGAACATGGAATATATTTCTATTTTTTTGTATGCGTGTTCTCTTCAATTTGATCTATGTTTTACAGTTTTAATTACAGAGCTCTTTCACTTTTTTGGTTATGTTTTATTTTTAGGTATTTTATTTTATATGTAGCTAATATAAGTGGGATTACTTTATCAGTTTCTTTTTCAGAATGTTTGCTGTTGGCATATAGAAATGCTATGGATTTTTGTATATTGACTTTGTACCCTGCAAGTTTAATACATTTATTTACCAGTTCAAAAGTTTCTTGGAAAAAGCTTTAGATTTTCTAAATATAAGACCATGTCATCAGCAAAAAAGTATAATTTGATCTCTTTCTTTCAAAATTAAATGCTCTTTATTTTCTTCTCTTGTCTAATTGTTCTGGGTAGGAATTCAAGTACTATGTTGAATAAAAGTGGTGAAAGTGAACATCATTGTCTTTTTCCATATCTAAAGAAAAGGCTTACAGTTTTTCCTCATTCAATATAATACTAGCCATAGGTTTGTCATAAATGGCTTATTCTTTTTCAAATGGCAACGAATATTTCAGCTGGAAGATCATTCTGAGTAGGAACTTTTCAAACCATCACTCAAGCTGCTGAGTAGAGAATGGACTTGATAGGCGAAAGAGAGAAAATAGGCAAAAACTGTGTGGAGGCCACTGAAATAATCCAGATGGTGGTTTTGACTAGGACAGTGGCAAAGAACCAGAGAGGTGCAGGCCCACACGTTGACATATTTTGCAGAAAATGTTGGCAGAAATTTCTAAAGCACGGCATGTGGTGGGAAAAGAGATGCAGGAATCAAGGCTGACTGCCAGACCCCCTCCCTGTGTGGTATCAGCCTTGGCATTTTCTTCCCAAGTCAGTAGTACTGTCTCCAGATTACTCTGATCATTTTATCATTCCTTTTTCCTACTGCCATACCTACTTAAGCAATTATATGTTCTGCATCCTTTCCTCAGTAATCTACGCATACATGCGTAGTAAAAACACTTAGGGATTTGCTGAGTGTTTCCTTCAATTTTAGGAGTAGTATTCTAAAAATTAAACTAAAGAAAAGACAAAAGCATTTTAAGAAGCTGATGCATTAGGCCATTAATTCATGTGAATCCAGTTCATAATTTAGCATTCTGAACCTTGCAAAGCTACATTTCACAAACATGTTTCTTAAGATATGAATTTATACTCATGAGTATATTCTTTACAATCTACTTTCTTCTCAGCCCAGCACCATCAGTTGTCAGCCCCCACTGTTTGGCTAACGCTCCCTACCTAAAGCATTCTATGATCTCTTATCTTTTCTATTCTAATATTTGCATATAATCTTACAAACTTCTTTCTAAGCACAGCTTTCACTGCATCCTACAAATTTTGTCAAATGGTAAATTCAGTTTCATATAGTTCAAAATATTTTTAGATATACTTTTTATTTTCTCCTCTTTTATTGATATATAGTATTTTTCATATTCATGGTGTACATGTGTTTGTTATATGCATAGAATGTGACATGATCTAGTATGATGATTTCTGAAAGAACTAGAAATTGACCTTCCATATGACCCAGCAATTTCCCTATTGGGAATATACCCAGAGGAACATAAGTCATTCTACCAAAAAGATACTTGCACATGCATATTTGTTGCAGCTCTATTCATAGTAGCAAAAACATGGAACCAACCATGCTGCCCATCAAAGCTGTACTGGATTTAAAAAATGTGGTACATATACATAATGGAATATTATGCAGCCGTAAAGAAGGGCAAACATATGGACTTTGTAGCAACTTGGGCAGATTCAGAGTCTACCATACAGAGTGACCTATCACAGAAACAAAGAACAGTATGTTCTCACTCATAAATAGACCTTGAACAATTATAATACTATAAGAAAGGGATTGGCTGTAGTGGGAAACTGCCAGGGAAGGGAGGGGCACACCTCATCAACAAAGGTACCTGCATAATGAAACCTGAATTGTACCCCACATCTTTAAAATAAAGAAAACATAAATAAATAATTTAAAAAATTAAGAAGAGTGTGTTATGATGACCAAGACAGGGTATTTAGGTTTTCACATCACCTTGTATGTTTATCATTTTTATGGGTTAGTTTTATTTCAACTTCTTTCTTCTAGTTACGCTGAAATGTACATAATATTTTTGCTAAGTATAGTCACCCTGGTCTTCTATCAACATCAAACTTTATTTCTTGTGTCTGCGTGTTTTTACCTATACCCAACTTTTCTTTATTCACTACTCCCTGGCCACTCACCATTCCCACTCTCTGGTATCTATCCTTCTATTCCCTATATCTATGAGATCAAGTATTTTAGCTCCCACATGAGTGAAAGCATGCTGTATTTGTCTTTTTGTGCCTGGCTTATTTTACTTAGCATAATGATCACCAGTTGCATCCATGTTGCTGTAAATGACAGGGTTTCATTCATTTTTAAAAGCTGATTAGGCCGGGTGCAGTGGCGCAAGCCTGTAATCCCAGCACTTTAGGAGGCCGAGGCAAGAGGATTGTCTTAGCTCAGGGTTCGAGACCAGCCTGGGCAACTTGGTGAGACCTCATCTCTATAACAAATCAAAAAATAAGCTGGGAGTGGTAGCACGTGCCTGCAGTTCCAGCTACTTGGAAGGCTAAGACAGAATGATTGCCTGAGCCCAGCAGTTCAAGGCTGCGGTGGCCGTAAGAGTGCACCACTGCCCTCCAGCCTGGGTGACAGAGTGAGACTCTGACAAAAAAACAAACAACAACAAAAAATAAAATAAAAGTTGAATAGTATTCTATTGTGTATATATAACACATATTCTATATCCATCTATCCACTAATGGAAAATTAGGTTGATTCCACATATTTTCTATTGTGAATAGTGCTGTAATAAACATGTGGGTATAGATATCTTTTTTATATACTGACTTTCTTTTCCTCTGAACAAATACCAAGTAGTGGGATTGCAAGATCACACATAGTAGTTCTATTTTTAGTTGTTTTTTTTGGTTTTTTTTTTTTTTTGAGTTGGAGTCTCATTCTGTCGCCCAGACTGGAGTGCAGTGGCCGCTCCCAGCCACGGCAGCCTCGACCTGCTGGGCTCCAGCGATCCTTCCACTTCAGCTTTCCAAGTAGCCGGAATTACAGGCATGCGCTACCACGCCCGGCCGATTTTTAGATTTATTGTAGAGATGAGGTCTCGCTGCCCAGGCGGGTCTCGAACCCGCAGACTCAGGCAATCCACTCACCTCAGCCTCCCAAAGGCGCGGGATTACAGGCTGAGCCACCGAGCCCAGCTTATTTTTAGTTTTTTAAGAAATCTCCATAGTGCTTTCCATAGTGGTCATACTAATTTACATTCCCACCAAATATGTATAAGATTTCACTTTTCCCCACATCCTCACCAGCATCTGTTCTTTATCTTTTTACGATGTAGTGTTATATAGTGAGCATCCTTGTCTTACTCCGGTTCTTAGAGGAAAGGGTTGCAAATTTTCCCCATTAAGTATGATGTTACCTGTTTGTTTGTCAAAATGGGTTTTATTATATTGAGATATGCCTCTTCCATGCTTAGTTTGTTGAGAGTTTTTATCATGAAAGAATATCAAGTTTTTTCAAATGCTTCTTCTGCATCTTTTGAAATAATCATAGGGTTTCTGTTCTTTCTATTGATGTGATGTATCACTTTTATTGATTAATGTATGTTGAACATTCTTGCATCTCTAATATGAATCTCGCTTGATCATGCTGTATTATCTTTTTGATGAGCTGTTGGATTTGCTATAACAGTATTTTGTTGAGGATTTTTATGTCTGTGTTCATCAAGAATGAAGACCTGTATATATCTTTTTTGCTGTGTTCTCCTCTGGTTTGGTATCAGGGTAATGCTGGCCTTGTAAAATGAGCTATGGAGAGTTTCTTCTTCATTTTTTGAAATAGTTTCAGGATTGGCATTCCTTATTTATATGCTTGATATAAATCAGTTGTGAATGCATTCAGTGGTGGGCTTTTCTTTGTTGGAGACTTTTTATTTCTAATTCAATCTCACTATTCATTGTCAATCTGTTCAAGCTTGCTCTTTGTCTCTGATTCAAACCTGGTAGTTTGTATGTTATTCATTTTCTCTAGGTTTTCCCTGAGCATTTAATTGGTCATAATACTCATAAATGAGTTTTTGTACTGTGGTATCAGTCTTAATGTCTCCTTTTTCATTTCTGATTTTGTTTGTTTGAGTCTTCTGTCTTTTTTCTAGGTTGGTCTAACTACTCGTTTATTACTTTCGCTTACCTTTAAAAAAACAATTTTTTATTTTACTGATTCTTTGTATTACTTTTTTCGTCTCTATTTTTGTTTCATTCTGCTCTGATCTTTATTATTTCTTCTGCTAATTTTGAGTTTGTTTTGTTTTTGATATTTTATTTCATTGAGGTACATCATTAGATTGCTTATTTTAATTTTTTCTGGTTTTGATCTTTGATGTAGGCATTTATTACTATAAATGTCCCTCTTAGCTCTGTTTTTGCGATATCACACAGATTTTAATAGGTTGTTTTCATTTTTGTTTGTTTCAAGAAATTTTCTTATTTCCACCTTAATTTCTTCACTAACCCAATGATTATTCTTTGTGCTCTGTTTTAAGACTTTACACATAGGTTGAAATAATGTAGTGTCCTGGATTAGTTACTAAAAAGAAAAAAGGAAAGAGCTGAACTTCAAATGAAGTCTACAGTTTAGTTAATAGCAATCTACCAATGTGTATTTCCTAGTTTTGACAAATGTACCACAAAAATGCAAGATAGTAGCATTAGGATATCTCACACTTAAAACTGTGTGAGGGATATATAAGAACTCTCTTTCCTAACTTTGTACTATCCAAATGCATTCCAAAATAAAATATTCATTTAAAATATTGACAGGAAAACAATTCTGCATTGACATTTCTCATATAAATTACTATATTACCTGAATGAGCTGGGAAATAATTCTGATTTCATTTCTTTAACCTCAGTTTACTTTTCTTTAAAACCAGATTAATCATTGTAGTCTCTCTGATATTATTTGTGAGGATTAAATCAGAAAGGCCATCTGAAGGACTTATCACAGTGTCTTGTACCCAGTAAGCATTTGTTTAGCATAAATTATTACTATTATTATTTTTAAATAACTCATTTTTCATATCTGTCAGTTCTGCTAAAATTAGAACTCATGATTTGCTTAGCATGGTATCTGTCCAACAAAACATACTAAGTAAATATCTGTGTAACAAATATTGAATGAAAATATACATTTTAGCACTTTTCCTTTTCTTTCTCTAGATATGCTTCTCATAACATGACAGAAATAAATCCCCCAACAGTTGGTTTACTTCAGTGATCGGAATTCACTATAATATCGCCATTGCTTGCTCTTTTACTGAACTTTCTCCACCTCAGACCTTGAAAGAAACTGCACTTCATCTATCATCCTAAAATTCATGCCCTCTATTTATTCTGCTTCTCAAAAGAATTCTAAACTGCAGAAGTATATGTTTTCAGTCAACACATCTTTCAAAAGTCAAAACTCTCCTTTTATTGAAATTTTGCTTTATGCTCAATCAGAATTCACAATTTGCCCCTTGATAGAGTTTTATTTTTTATTTTATTTTTATGTTGGACAGTCCTCAGAGCTAAAATGAATAAGCTGTAGCTGTGAAGTATCTGGATAATCTGGAGTTATAATATTTGCAAAGCAAAAAGAAAATTCTATCCATTCATGATTCATTCAGTAAAGGCACTGAATTTCAAATTACAAAGATACTTCAGTTACACATAATCTGAATGCTAAATTACTTACCTAAAGACACAAGCAATGACTGCTTTCAAAGCTATTATTTCTTCTATTGTTCCATATTCCCTCTAGCATTATGGATGATGAAGACTATATTGTAGTTATTCTACTTTATATTTACTTTTAAGATAAAAGCATCAGCATAATTTCTCCTGGGAAAAGTCCCTGTGCACACATGTGCACACACACCACAAATATACACACACATACAAAACAGATTTGACTCCTGCTATATCCTCCCACCCAAGACACCTAGTCATTACCCATCAAGGCTTACTAAACTTGAAATAAATTTCACGTTTGTCTTACCTACTAGACTTTGAACTCCATGGTCAAATACCCACGTCTATCTGGTTCTTAATTGTATTTCTCGTTCTAAACACAATGAGAATCACTTGCTTCCACACTTGAATGAATGAAAAGAATCTTTAAAATACAGGCAGAGCTGAATACCTGCCTCAAAATATACATTACTTTTGAGTTACGTTAAACTTGATTATATAAAAAGATTATTTATATTTTTCATCATATATTACATGATCTCAAAGGCATGAATACATCTAATATGTATTTGCTATTCCACCCTTATTTCTAATCTCTCTTATTCCAATTTATCTTAGACATTTGGTCCAGATAGTAGGAAAATATTTGACATAGACCTTTCATTTTTTTTGGACATTGTTTTTCAAGTATAAATTTAATTTCACGTAATAACTGATGAGACAATAATATTATAGAAAATAAACAAAACACAGTCACCTTTCACTACTCTCACATAAGTTTTCTTTAGTGTGTTTATGTTATTCAGGAGAGGATGGATTATACCATTGCCCCAAATTTCACAGCACTACACCCACACACGACCTTTTATTTGACTGAGGTAATTCTACCAACTGGTACGGCAAAATGATGCTATTATTTGGAAAATTGTGACAAAGATCAGCTACTTTCTGTTTTCATTCTTACCCAGTGAGCCCAACTTTAAAAATAATTTATTTTCAGAATGTATTTTATCCTTAAGAATCGTAAGAAAGTGAAGAAACTACTTTGAGTAACTTCATAAGTAAAGTAAAATCATTTAAAATAGAGATATCTTCCAAAATGATCCCAATGAGCAATGCTATATTAACATATAGTATTTTGCATTAAAAATACTGTGATTATGACAGGTTTTTAATATATGCAGGGGTGGAAGAAATGCCATTCTAATGACTTCCTGCTGAATATGCTCTGTATAATTGCAAAATTTTCATAAGCTTGCTGTGAGTTGTAGTTTATCCTGTTTTTGACTGCCTCGTCATCTTCATATATTGGCCAAAATCTTTAACCATATCCTTAAATATCAAACTCCTGTACAGTTTGATATTTGTATTTAAACGATAAATATTAAACCGCTGGTGGTATCATAGGAAAAAATCTTTTCTGCTACTCAATAGCAGTGTTGACAAGATAAAAACCCTGGAGCTCTTGTATATATTTTCTCCAAACTAAATAACCCCAAAATGTTGAGAGGATGAATTATTCCTGATTTCCCTCAACATTCTGTCACATCTCTACAAACACTTATATAATGCAAAGTAATTATTCATATATGGACTGATTTCCCTTCTGGATTAGAGCTCTTTGCATGTAGAGTCTGTCCTTATCTGCCTACATATTTCTCCGTTCTAGAATAGTGCTCAAAACAAAGCAAATTTCAATAGGTGTTTCTTGAATGAATGCATATTGTAATCTTAATAATGCCCCCTAACTACTATACTAATTTTGTAACAATAGTATATCCTAATTAACTCAGCTTGAGCTTAACTGTGACTCACAATGTATTATTTCTATGTGATCAATTACCTTTCATCTTCCATTTTTGCAGGGCCTTTCTTCTTGAGCAGCCTGTTCTTCATGGGTTGCCATTCTGCTGGTTTAAGGTAATTAGGCATGTGAAACCAATAATAGATCATTGGATCAGATAAATCCAGTGCTCTGTTTTGCGGTATATGGTGAAAATAGTTTCATAATAAAACAAAGATCCTTCTCTAACTGAGCAATACAATTTTTTGATGTTCTTAAGAATCAATTGCAAAAAAATAAAATAGCAAAGATTTCTACAGCAGAAAAAGAGTAAATACACTAAGCCAATCATGATTTAATAATTCATTTTTTTCTAATCTTGAACAAATCACTCTCTACCTCATCTTACTTTTCTTTACCTCCTTCTCCATGACCATGACTGCAGAGTCCCTCCTGATAATCAGAAGCAAATGCTGTCCTTTCTCTATAAATCCTCTTGGAATAAATAAGTGAACAAAAAGACAATATTCTTGACTTCTCAGAAGCAGCATGCTATAGGAAACAGACAAGAAAAGTAAACATAGCAATTTATAGTACGATAATAGAGATGAATTTGGGGGGGCTGAGGATTATGCAATTTTGGAGAAACACTTCATGAAAAAAAATTCAAACCAATGGCTCCTCCTCTTCTGCTTCTTATACTCTTGTCTGCCTTTTTTGAACAATTTAGTCTAAAATAATTAGAGTGGAGCTGAGCAAAGTAAGTGATCATATACAAGAAGAGTAGGGTAGAAAGAGAGTTAAGAGTAATATTCAAAAGCAGTTAGCACAACTAGTGTATAGATGTTGGTTTCTAAATGCCTTCCTCTACTATAAAGAATCAGGGTTCCTTAAAGAAATTGCTAATTGAAGGCTGAAGAAGGGAAAAAAATAGAAAAATAACTTGAAATACCTAATTGCACAAGAAAGTAGACAAGTGCTCAAAGAATAATGAGAACTCAATAAAGTTTTTTTAAAAAGGCAGTGATAAGTGGCTCTTGTTAGCCAAATATTGGACAATTTAAGCATCAAAATAAATAGTACTGATGTAGGAATATAATCAATTGTATAAAGGAGAAAGACATGAGTCTATACAGGATAAATAAACTGATAAATTGAAATATTGATGAGTAATGAGTTTTAAATTATCTCTTCAAAATATTAATTAATTAATCACAAAGAGAAAAAACTAACTTTACTGTGAAGGAGTCTGGCAGACACTGACTTAAGTAATCAACATTAATATAAGTCGTGAGATGACTTTTATTGCGTCTGCATGATAGGATCCAATGATGATAAAATCACTACTGTGACTTTGCTGCCAGGTACTCTTTGCTACAATCTAGTTACAAAGAAACATCAGACAAATCTAACTTGAGAGACATTCTACAAGTGAATGGGTCATAATTTTCAAAAGTGTAAAAATTCCAAATGAAAAATAAATTAAAATTACAAAAACAAAAAATAAGCAACTATTACAGATTAAAAGAGATTGAAAGACATGACAAATAAATAAAATGTAATCCTGAATTAGACCCTTTTGCTGTCAAAGTTATTATTGGGATAATGGGAAAAATTGAGTGAAGCTTGAAGATTGGATGGTAGTAATGCCCTGATACTAATTTCCAGATTTTGATCATTGCATCATTACTATGTGGGAGAATCTCTTCTTATATAAGAAATCCACAAAAAAGTATTTAAGGATAATATAACATAATGTCAGCAACTCAATTAATTCAAGAAAAATAAAGTCTTTGTGCACTACTTACAACTTTCTATGTATCTGAGATTTTTTTTTTTTTTTTTTTTTGAGTTGGAGTCTCACTCTGTCGCCCAGATTGGAGTGCAGTGGCCGCTCCTAGCCACCGCAGCCTCGATCTGCTGGGTTCTGGCGATCCTTCTGCCTCAGCCTTCCAAGTAGCTGGAACTACAGGCGTGCGCTACCACGCCAAGCTAATTTTTTGATTTATTGTAGAGATGAGGTCTCGCCAAGCTGCCCAGGAGGGTCTCGAACCCATGGGCTCAGGCAATCCACTCACTTCAGCCTCCCAAAGCACAGGATTACAGGCTGAGCCACCGAGCCCGGCTTCTGAGATTTTTTTTAACCAGAAAATTTTAGAATAATTTTAAAATACAAAGTTAGTTATGAAAGTGAAAATTTAGAAAGTGAAATTAATCAGATACCATAAACAAAATATTATAATCGTCTTGGGATTAACTGTCTAAAATATTTTGCAATACTTTTTTCTAAAATGGTTTACCTTCATATTCTTTAACTGTACTCTTATCTAATAATTTTATATAATTTTCTATAAGACAATGAAAAGACCAGTCTTTCTTACAATATTGATTTTTTTAAAAAATAGCTGAGTAGAATTTCTAAGAACTTTAAGAATTGTGTGTAATTATCATCCGTTGTCAAAAACTAGAAACATTTTTTGATATTTTAAAGGTGCAAGTTTTCTTTTGGGGGGTGAATTTTTCACTTTCTTTTACAATTGAATTTTAGTATGATCAATAATTTTGAAAAAATAATACATAAATTTAACCTGAAATTAAGGCATACACAGGGCAATTTTAAATGCATTTTGAAATTACTACTACATTGTACTGACTTACAGATTGCAAACTCAAATTACTCTTTTACTACAGTAACTCATTAATTGGTATATCTAAGGTTTTGGTTATTGGAAATCATTGCTCTTCACTTTAATTTTCAGGTTAGTTGACTATGCTGGTGGCAATATTGCCTTCTATTTTGTTCAAGTCAACCAGACTTCAAGAAAGCAAGATATGACATATGCTAAAATACAATCTAATGCTTTGGGAGTACATTCACCACTATATTCTCATGCAAACATATTACTCTTTGTATTCTCAATGTAGATTTGTGCACTAAAACTCAGAGATTAATAAATTCTGTTTTGTATAATTCCCAACAAAGAAAAAGACATGTATGGTGTATTTATAATTGTGTTATCAGGTACACTTCCATACTTCTAACAGAACAACACT
This sequence comes from Carlito syrichta, assembly GCF_000164805.1. NCBI lineage: Eukaryota > Metazoa > Chordata > Mammalia > Primates > Tarsiidae > Carlito > Carlito syrichta. The sequence goes on along the minus strand of NW_007253833.1, from coordinate 512,939 downwards.
TAATTTTTTTCCAGGTGTTCAGGGGAAACAATTACACTTATAATGTTAGACATCTGATGACAAGAATAATTTTCAACAGATCAGTTTTTTGCTCTGTGATTTCAAATACCACTCTTCTCTCACTACTAACATTCCCCTGGAGCCAGTTGCTGAAGGACACATTCATATCAAAGAACCACCTATGAACTTTTACCTTTGAATAATAGTGACAAGTAGGTTGGCACATTTTATTGGTAGCAATATACCTGGAAGATATTCATACTCTGAGGTGACTAGCAATAACGTAACACAAATGAAACTGACAGTAAAAATCACATCAAGGTATCCCATTAATACCAAAGTAAATATACCCAACTCAATTTCCCTTTGGCTCAATCTCCCAAGTCACACAACCATTCTGGCACCACCTAGCGTAAGGATAAGTTTGATAGAAGGGAAATACATAAGAAATATATTTAATGCTTCTCCCCAATAAACAAACAAACAAACGAATTAAATCTTAAGACAGATCGAGGAGATGGAAGAGAAAATACTGTGGGTTGAGTATGTTCCCCCAGAATTCATGTGTTGAAAATTTGGTCCCAATAATAACTTTGACAGCAAAAGGGTCTAATTCAGGATTACATTTTATTTATTTGTCATGTCTTTCAATCTCTTTTAAGAGATGTTCTACGAAAACTTCTGAGAACATATTAGTGTATCTCAAGCTATAAAAACTCTTCCAAGGTAAGGAAAACTAGGGAAAGATTCCCAGATTAGTTTATGGAACTATAATGATTATAATATAAAAATTAACCATGAAGAGTAACAAAAAAATTGTAATTTATTTCCTTACTCATAAATATAGAATCAAAAGTTTAAAACCAATTTCGGCAAAAAAAAAAAAAAAAAAATCCCAACCTATTAATTTATTTTAAAACTGAATTATGACTAAGATGGATTTATCTAGTGAATACAAGATGCTTTTCTTACAAGAATGTCAACATAAATCACCACATTTGCAGATTACAAGGACCAAACTATCATGTTAACAGATATATTAACATTAACTGTTTATAAAAACCAACACCTGCTCATAATTAGCAGTCTTAGAAAACTTGGAATAGAAACAAAACTGCATCTAATCAAGACTATCAATCAAAAATCAATGACTGAAACACATGCAAAGAAGACCTCTCAGGAACATTACTTTTCAAGTCAACATCAAGACAGGCATTATCATTATATAGCCAGAAATGACAAAAAAAAAAAAATCTTGCTAGTACACTCAGATTAAATAAAGGTATAATTGAATTAATAAGAAGTTGGGGAAAAAGTAACAAAACTGTCATTACTTGAGGATGGCTACAGAAAAATAACAATAATTAATGAATTGAAGAACATTGGATATAGAAAATTAATTTATACATTTTGACTCCAAAGCAACAGATACTAGAAAGGTAATGGCTAAAGGATACCATTTGCAAAAGCATAAAAGTATAGGGTACATTGAAGAAATTTAACCAAAAAATAGAAGAAAAATATAAAACTTTATTGAAAGACATAAAAATCTATAAGCAGGAAAACAAACTATATTCATGGATAAGAGTCTATAATACTGAGTGATCTATCACAGAAACAAAGAACTGAGTATCATATGTTCTCACTCATAAGTGGATCTTGAACAATTATCATAATACTATAATAAAGAGATTGGCAGTAGTGGGAAACTGCCAGAGGGGTGGGACACACCTCATCAACAAGGGTACCTGCATAATGAACATTTGTGTACCTAACCCTTAGTTGTACCAAACATCTTTAAAATAAAAATTTTTTTTAAAAAGAAGACTCATTTTTAAAAGAGAACAAACAATGTCAGTTTTCTTTAAATCAATCTATATTTTCTTTTTTTTGAATTGGAGTCTCACTCTGTCGCCCAGACTGGAGTGCAGTGGCCGCTCCCAGCTACTGCAGCCTCGACCTGCTGGGCTCCGGCGATTCTTCCACTTCAGCCTTCCAAGTAGCTGGAATTACAGGCATGCGCTACCACACCCAGCTGATTTTTTTATTTATTGTAGAGATGAGGTCTCGCTGCCCAGGCGGGTCTCGAACCCGCAGGCTCAGGCAATTCACTCACCTCAGCCTCCCAAAGGCGCAGGATTATAGGCTGAGCCACCGAGGCCGGCTCAATCTATATTTTCAATGCAATTCTGGTCAAATTCCAAATTAAGACTTAACTGGAGATTGACAAGTTAATTATAAAATTATGTATATAATTTAAATTATTCTGAAAGTAAATGAAGTGATTTCAAGACTTATTTTAAAGTTATAGTAATAATTAAGGTTGTGAAGTTACTACGGAGATAAACAAAGAGAACAATATTATCAAATGAAGTATTCTAAAAGACAATCACTCATGAAAGGAAACATGATTTATAATAGAGATTGCATGGCTCATTTGGATAAAATATTCAGTAAATGGCAGTGGGACAAATGATTATTCATAGTGAAAAAAAATAGATGGAGTCACTACCTCATACCACGTTTAAAAAGTCAATTCTAGTTCAAAAAAGACTTTTAAAGTTCAACTTTAAAATTGTTAGACAATCCTGGGGATGAAGCCTACTTGGTCATGATGGATGATTTTTGAGATGTGTTGTTGAATGCGGTTTGCTAGGATCTTGATGAGTATTTTAGCATCTATGTTGATCAAAGATATTGGCCTGTAGTTCTCTTTCTTTGTTGGGTCTTTACCTGACTTGGGTATCAATGTGATGTTAGCTTCATAAAATGATTTGGGGAGAGTTCCATCTTTCTCAATCGCCTTGAATACTTTCAGTAGGATTGGTATCAGTTCCTCCTGATATGTCTTGTAGAATTCTGCTGGAAAGCCATCAACATTCATAAGACCATAAATGTAATTAAATACATCAACAGACATCAAAACAAAAACCATATGATTATATCATTAGGTGCAGAAAAAGCTTTTGATAAAATCTAGCACCCCTTCTTAATAAAAACTCTCAAACATCTAGGTATATGTGGGACATATCTCAAAATAGTAAAAGCCATCCATGAGAAACCCACAGCCAGCATACTCCTAAACAGACAAAAATTGGAACCATTTCCCCTGAAAACTGGAACAAGACAAGGATGCCCACTCTCACCCCTCCTGTTCAATATAATTTTGGAAGTCCTGGCTAGAGCAATCAAAAGAGAGAAGGTGATCAGGGGTATCCAAATAGGAAAAGAGGAAGTCAAATTATCTCTCTTTGCAGATGACATGATTGTATACCTTGAAAAGCCAAGAGAATCTGTCAAAAACCTCCATTTACAACAGAATTAAAGAAGATGGGGGAAGGGGGAAAAGGAAAAAGTAGGAAGGAAAATCTACACAAATGAAGAAAAACCAAAAGAAGAATACAGGTCTTACACAGACCCCTGGAAGGTCAGACACTGAGAAAACAGACTTTGGAACACAAACAATGAAGAGCTCCAAGAATGCCTGGACACATACGACAAACCCAGACATCAAGACATTAATAGAGGGAAAAAAAAGAATTGAGGAGAGACAGGAAAATAGGAAGGAGTTGATAACTGAAATAACAGCAGTAAAGAATACTGTGATTGAAATACATAACAAACTAATAAGCATGGAAAGCAGAATTAGCCAAGCAGAAGAAAGAATCTCAGAGCTTGAAGACCAAAATACAGAACTAACCCATACTGTCAAATATATACAAAAGAAGCTTAAAAAGACAGGACAAAACCTTCAAGAGATGAACAATTACTTCAAGAGATCTAACCTAAGAGTAATTGGACTTTCTGAGGCAGAAAGAGACACAAAGACCACACTAGAGCAAACATTCCATGAAATTATTCTAGAAAACTTTCCTCATCTCATCAATGATGCAAAAATTCAAAGACAGGAGATTCAGAGAACCCCTGCAAGAAAACAAATAAGAAGACCAACTCCCAGACACATAATAATTTACCTAAACAAAGTAGGTATAAAAGAAAAAAATCCAAAAAGCAGCAAGAGAAAAAGGTCAGACTATCTACCAGGGAAGACCAATTAGAATAGCAGCAGATTTATCTACAGAAACCCTTCAGACTAGGAGAGCTTGGAGCCCAATTCTCAAAGATAAACAATTTCACCCAAGAATATTCTACCTAGCCAAGCTAAGCATCATCAGTGAGGGAGAATTAAAATATCTCCCAGACATCCAATCCCTAATAACTTATGCTGCCTCCAGACCATCTCTACAAGAAACACTTAAAATATTAAACACAGAAGAAAAGGAGAAAAGAATGACAATGTTCTTCACAAAAGTACAGGGAAAAGATGGAAAACACATGTGAATCAACCCAAAAACCAAAGGAAAGATAACAAATAAACAGGAATAACAGCAACTCTATAAAAACCTCAAGATAGGATATACTCCCACATTTCAATAATTAGCCTGAATGTGAATGGACTAAATGCACCACTGAAAAGACACAGCCTAGTGGACTGGATAAGAAACCTTGACCCCATTATTTGCTGCATCCAGGAGACTCATCTCACTAGAAAGGACGCACACAGACTCAAAATTAAAGGATGGAAAACGAGTCTCCAGGCAAATGGATCACAAAAGAAGGCAGAAGTTACAATCTTAATATCAGACAAAACAACTTTTAAGCTATCAAAAATTTTAAAAGATGCAAAAAGACACTACACAATGATAAAAGGTTCAATCCATCAACAAGAAATATCCATCCTAAACATATATGTACCCAACACAGGAGCACCAGCATTTATAAAACAACTACTAAATAAACTAAAAAAAAAGATATTGACTTGAACACTATTATAATAGCAGGGGACTTAAATATACCACTGACAGCCCTAGATAGATCATCAAGGCAAAAAATCAACAAGGAGATCCAGAACCTAAACTTGACACTTGACCAAATGAACTTAGTGGATACCTACAGATTATTCCACCCAGCAACCACAGAATACACAATCTACTCATCACCACATGGCACATACTCCAAGATCTGTCACATCCTTGGCCATAAATCAAGCATGAACAAATTCCATAGGGTTGAAATCTTGCCATGCACATTCTCGGACCACAGTGGAGTAAACATAAATATCAAAACCAACATGATTTTCCCAAAGTCCACAAAGACATGGACACTAAACAGCATGATGCTGAACAACGACTGGGTCAACATTGAAATCAAAGAAGAAATTGAAAGATTCCTGGAAACAAAGAAAAATGAAGAACCCTGTAACCAAAACCTCTGGGATGCCATGAAATCAGTTTTAAGAGGGCAATTTATATCTGCATGAGCACACATCAAGAAAATGGAAAGATCACAAGTGGAGAGCCTAACAAATACCTAAGGGAGCTAGAAAGAGAAGACTACCAAAACACCAACTTTAGCAGAAGAATCCAAATCACAAAAATAAGAGCCCAAATACGGGACATAGAAGACAAAACACAGTAGAAAACATCAACAAAACAAAAAGCTGGTTCTTTGAAAGAATTAACAAGATTGATGGGCCCCTAGCCAGAATGACCAAGAAAAAGAGAGAAAAAGCCCAAATAAACACAATCAGAAATGCAAAGGATCAAATCACAACTGACCCCGAAGAAGTACAAAAGATTATCAGAGATTACTATGTACACCTATATGGAAACAAACTTGATAGCCTAGATGAAATGGAAGACTTTCTGACATCACACAATCCCCATGTTAAAACAAGAAGACATTGATACACTAAATAGACCAATAGCAACCCAGAAAATTGACTCTGTCCTACGAAAACTACCTAACAAAAAAAAGCCCTGGACTGGATGACTTTCCAGCAGAATTCTACAAAACATACAAGGAGGAGCTGATACCAATCCTATTGAAAGTATTCCAGGCAATTGAGAAAGATGGAATTTTCCCCAAATCATTTTACAAAGCTAACACTACACTGATGCCCAAACCGGGTAAAGATCCAACAAAGAACGAGAACTACAGGCCAATATCCTTTATGAACATAGATGCAAAAATCCTCAACAAGATTGTAGCAAATCGAATCCAAAAACACATCTCAAAAATCATACACCATGACCAAGAAGACTTCATCCCCAGAATGAAGGGCTGGTTCAACATTCACAAGACCATAAATGTCACTAAATACATCAACAGATGTAAAAACAAGAACCACATGATTATCTAATTGGATGCAAAAAAAAATTTTTGATAAAATCCAGCATCCCTTCCTGATAAAGACCCTTAAACACCTAGGTATAGAAGGAACATACCTCAAAATAGTAAGTGCCATCTATGACAAACCCACAGCTAACATATTGCTAAATGGACAGAAACTAGAAACATTTTCCCTGAAAACTGGAACAAGATAAGGCTGTCCACTCTCACCCCTCTTGTTCAATATTGTGTTGGAAGTCCTAGCTCAGGCAACTAGACAAGAGAAGGAAATCAGTGGTATTCAAATAGGAAAAGAAGAAGTTAAGTTATCCCTCTTTGCCGATGATATGATCCTATACCTTAAAAATTCAAGAGAATCTGTCAATAATCTGCTTGCACTGACAAAGTCTCAGGGTACAAAATAAATGTGCAAAAGACAGTTGCATTCCTATACACCAACAACAAACAGACAGAGACCCAAATAAAAAGCATAATCTGATTCACAATAGCCACCCAAAAAAATGAAATACCTCGGCATCTTCCTAACCAGAGAAGTGAAAGACCTTTACAATGAAAACTACAAAGCACTGCTCAAATAAATCAAAGATGACACAAACAAGTGGAAAAATATCCCATGCTAATGGATCATAAGAATCAACATTGTTAAGATGTCCATCTTACCTAAGGCAATCTATAGATTTAACGCAATACCCATTAAATTACCAGCAACATTCTTCTCAGATCTAGAAAACACAATACAGGAATTCATATGGAAACACAAACGACCAAGAATAGCCAGAATAATCCTCAGGAAAAAAAAAGTCAAAGTTGGAGGTATCACACTACCAGACTTTAAACTTTACTATGAAGCTGCAATAACCAAAACAGCCTGGTATTGGTACAAGAACAGGCATATAGACCAATGAAATAGAGTTAAGATTCCAGAAGCAAAAACCTCAATTTCTCAACCAACTCATCTTCAACAAAGCCTCCACCACACACCACTGGGGAGAGGAGAGCCTATTCAGTAAATGGTCCTGGGAAAACTGGCTGACCACATGCAGAAGATTCAAACAGGACCCCTATCTATCCCCATACACAAAAATTAACTCTAAATGGATCAGAGACCTAAATGTAAAACCTCAAATCATAAGAACCTTAGAAAATGCAGGACACACCCTTGTGGAAGTTTGAATTGGCATCTAATTCCTGAGCAAAACCCTAAATGCACAGGCCATAAGAGATAAGATAGACAAGTGGGACCTTATTAAACTGGCAAACTTCTGCAAAGTCAAAGGAATCATCAAGAGAGCAGGGAGACAGTCCACAGACTGGGGAAAAATATTTGCCAACTCCATGTCTGACAAAGGCCTAACATCAAGGATCTGCAAGGAACTCAAACGTACTGAAAATGAAAAAACAAACAACCTCATTACAAAGTGGGCAAAAGATATGAACAGACATTTCTCAAAAGAAGACATATGAGCAGCCAACAGATACATGAAAAAATGTTCAGCCTCACTAGTCATCAAGGAGATGCAAATTCAAACTACACTGAGATACCACCTAATTCCATCCAGAATGGCCATCATCAATAACTCAAAAAATAACAGATGCTGGAGAGGATGTGGTGAAAAGGGAACACTTCTACACTGTTGGTGGGAGTATAAACTAGTGCAACCTCTGTGGAAAGCAGTGTGGCAATTCCTAAAAGCTCTAAATATCGACTTCCCGTATGACCCTGCAATTCCCTACTGGGAATATACCATGAAGAACTAAAATCACTCTGTAAAAAAGATACCTGCACACGTATGTTTATCACAGCATTGTTCACAATAGTAAGAACCTGGAACCGACCATGCTGTCCATCAAAAGAGAACTGAATTTTTAAAATGTGGTACATACACACGATGGAATACTACGCAGTCATAAAAAAGAACTAAATCCTGAATTTCGCAGCAACCTGGACGGAACTAGAGTCTATAATAATGAGTGATCTTTCACAGAAACAAAGATCTGAGTATCACATGTTCTCACTCATAAGTGGACCTTGAACAACTACCATAATCTATAAGAAAAGGATTGACAGTGGCAGGAAACTATGGAGTGGTAGGGAGGGGCAGGGAGGTGGGATTAACGGTAGTCAATATCTGTCTGGGGATAGGGGGCAGGGACACACCTTATCAACAAGGGTACCAGCACAATGCATATTTGTATACCTAGCCATTAACTGTACCCCACATTTTTTGAGTTAAAAATATATATAATTGAAAAAAAACTGTTAGACTTTAAATAAAACACAACATTGTGTTATTGAGATTTTTTAATCAACTCCACAAAAACAAAAATCAAAAAGGAAAAAATACACAAACTTGTCTACAATAAAAATGAAAATTGCTATACATTAAAAGGCACCTAAAACATGAAAAAACAATATAGCCCAAAATGAATTAGTATCCAGTCTACAAACTGATAGGAACAAATGTAAAAGCAAATCACAGAAATAGAGCAAATGACACCAAAATATAGAAGAAAAGTATAAAACTTTATTGAAAGACATAAATGTCTATAAGCAGGAAAGCAAACTATATTCATGGATAAGAGTCTACAATACTGAGTGATCTATCACAGAAACAAAGAACTGAGTATCATATGTTCTCACTCATAAGTGAATCTTGAATAATTATCATAATACTATAATAAAGGGATTGGCAGTAGTGGGAAACTGCCAGAGGGGTGGGACACACCTCCTCAACAAGGGTACCTGTATAATGAACATTTCAGAACAGAACAATTCTGAACAGAATAATTCACCAAAAAGGAATCTTGCAAAATTAATAAATGTCGAACTGATTCTCAACCACCTCAATCATCAGGAAAATACAAATTAACACAGCAAGATATGACTTCATATGTAATCCTATTGACAACATTTTAAAATCAGACAATGTCAGGAGGTGGTCGATGTTCAGAACCTACAAGAATTCACACAGTTGGTGGTTGTGTACTGTATTAGTTAGTTTGAGCCGCCATGACAAAATACCATGAACTTAACAGACATTTGTGGCTTAAACACGGCAGATACTTATTTCACACAGCTCTGAAGCCTGCATAGTCTGAGATCAAAGTTCCAGCTAATTTGCTTCCTATGGAGCCTTCTTCATGGCATGCAGAAGGCTGACTTCTCAGTTCCTCACATGGTGGAAAGCAAGTTCTAGTGTCTGTCCTCTTAAGAGCACTTGAGCTTCAACATGTGAATTTGGGGTGGGGAGGGACACAGTTAAATACATAGTATGTATTTATGTTTAACCACTTGGGGAGCAATTTGACAATATCTGATAAAGTTGAAAGACTACATCTATAAACCTAAAAGTTTAAACCTAGAAAAAAACTCACATTTATGCAAAAGGAACCATAGAAGTATTATTTGAAAGAAGGAACATAATGGAAGTAACTTAAATTATGTCCATTAAGAGTAAAAAGAAAAAATAAACCCTAATATATTCTTTTTTTTTTTTTTTTTTTTTTTGAGTGGGAGTCTCACTCTGTCACCCAGGTTGGAGTGCAGTGGCACACTCATGACCACCACAGCCTTGACTTGCTGGGCTCAGGGAATCCATCCACCTCAGCCTTCCAAGTAGCTGAAACTACAGGTACATGAACCACTAATTTTTTTTTTAACTTACTTATTATAGAGATGAGGTCTTGCCAAGTTGCTCAGAGTGGTCTTGAACCTCTGAGCTCAGGCCATCCTCTCACCTCGGCCTCCCAAAGTGCTGGAATTACAGGCATGAGCCACCGTGCCCAGCTCACCCTAGGATATTCAAACAATGATATCTAGGTGTGAATACAGATTGTCATAATAAGCCACTAACTTTTAAATTACGTGTTCAATCTTTAAATATATACAATATTAAAGTCAATTCTGTATAATTTTATTGAATTTTAAATAGAAAATATTGTCTGTTAAGCCATACTCAGCAGTTTTGTTGTTGTTGTTGTTGTTGTTGCTGTTGTTGTTGCTGTTGAATCTCTGAGTTACTATAAATCCTTTTCACAGAGATGTTCCTATTCAAGAATTGAAAGGGCAATATTGTGTGAATGTGCCCTTTATATCACAACTTTGCTCATAAGGAACTTTGGTGAGTCTATGAGTCACACTGAATGTGCTTCTTAACTATGTAATCATACATAGCATTACTAAGAATTTATATGGCTCTTTCTGGCTAGAGAGAAATCCAGTTATGCTTGATAGCCTTGATGATGGATCTAATGCTCTACTCTCAAACCCAACACCACCCACACACACACACATTTTTCATTGCTAATGAACCAAGCAGAAATAGTAATAGTAAATCCACTAATAAGTATGGGACACAAAAAGGATAAAAAAGCATCAATTCAAATAAGTATCTGTATGAAAAAGAACTATTTTACCAGCATTCAGTTTTCCTGCTTCTCCGTCTGGCATGCCAATCTTAGCATATCAAGCAGGCAGAAAGCATTTTGAAGAGGGTAGAAGACTTACTTTACACGCAAGAGTAAAGTAATTTTATATCTGCTCTAACAGTGGATTAAATAGTTACAGACAACTGTTAAGCTACTAAAATAATCATGAAGAAGAATGGATAGAAAAACAGATCCTTGCAACAAACCCATGTTAATTACCCTTGCAGCTGGGAGATCAATTTGCATAGAGAGTCTTTGAAGCCTGTCAGGTATGAATTGAACCACTGAACTGCTACATTTGATAATCCAGCCCTTGAGCTTATCCCCCCCCACCCCGAAGATGTTGTTTCAACCGACCAGGCAGCTTTCTTCATATAAAAGTCTGCGTTTCTAATTAATTTGCTCCTATATTTAACATACCCAGAGAGACACACACACATTTGTGACATTCAAAGAAATTAAGAATAAAATATTATCAAAAATTGGACATTTTAAATTACATGTATGAAAGAAGAAACATTTAAGGTGCTGTTAGTTTTCGATTTAGTTCTCAGAATCTGAGAATTCAAGAAGTGTCCTGGAACATTTAAAGATTACCGTTGGCTGATGATAATGAGGCAGTATTATAAAAGACTTTGACTGTATTAACTCATTTAATATACAGAACAGTCATATAAAGTAGATAGCACAGCTTTTCTCATGTTGCCCAAAGGCAAACTGAGGCACATAGAACTACAATAAATCGACCAAAGGTACTCAATTTGAAAAATGGCATGGTCAGGATTTGAATCCAGGTAACCTAATTTCTAGCATATTCTCTGTTGCATTTTACCCTACCTCTTCGAAAAGGTCTACCGTAAACTGCCTCTTCAAGGAAATAAGACTCTTTCTGTTTAAACTACATTAATTTAAACAGAGAAGAATCATAGTGATTCCTGGTACTAAGTAATATTTATCACTGGAATAATTTGTTCATTTATGGGCTTTGAAAATTAAAAGGTTAAAAGAGGTATGATAAGAAATAGAGAATATTTTTAAATGTGAGAAAAAAAACCCAAGCAATTGAATGCAGCTCTGTTAAGGTTAATGCTGTTTTGAGAAATGATAGAAAAAAATAGAATTTGTTAAGAATTACTTAATCAAGTTAAAAAATTACATAGAATTGAGAATTACAAAAATGACATACACATCTTAATTTCGAACATGTTAATCTACATTTTTTTCAACAATATTTTGACACTAGGACAAGTTCTCTCCTTTGAGTATACATCCACTGATTGTGTTAGTAGTCATACTTCTTGTATAACCAAATCCAGTTTAAAGAAATTCTCAGTTTTATCTGAATGTAAAATCTTCTAAAATTTTGCAAAAATTTTCCACTTTCAGTGGTTTTAATCCCACTGAATTCAACTTGCTTTTATTATATTTTTACAAGGTAGTCAATTTAGTTTTCATCAAAACAACAAATATTTTCACATATATGTCCACAACTTTATTAAGTAATTAAATATTTCTATTTTAATTGATTTCAATTAACTTTTATTCTCATATTAGAAATACAAAAATATTGGCATGATTGTGAGAAAAATAAAACAGATTAATACCTCGTAGATGAATACATATGGAGCGTAGGTACTGGAGATTAATTTACAAGCCATGAGCACCCACTACACAGTAAGCATCAGTCAGCTACACATGATACAGAGGTAATGGAGATCCCTGGAGATTTTGAAAAGCCTATTAAATGCAGTTCACTTAAGAGAGTTTCTTCAGTATGCATACAATTTTTCAAAAGAATAACCATTTAGTCATTAAACAGTTTATGTTAAGAATTATGTAACAGCATAATGCTCACACATCTCATTACTCTTTGAGTGTCATAAAGTTCCTTAACCAAATGTATTTGTCATGTGGTTCTACGTTCACAAAAACCTAACTCAATTTAAACATTGAGAATGATTTATTAATGCAATGAACCTAATGAGTGGGGCTAAAGTTGGCCACATATTTAGTACAATGCCAGCGAGAACAGGCAAAGATAACTCCAGCCCAGAGAGGCAGGCTGCAACTTAAAATATAGCTGAATTTGCATAATTAGAAAGAATTGTTAATAATTTAGAAAAAAATAGTGACTAAGTATACTCTTTCATGTACCCATATGACACATTATTTCTGTAATTTGCTTAACAATCCATTAAATTTTATAATTACAAATGCAAAAATGTTGGCATATTTGTTGGGGGGAAATTCAGCTGACTCTTGGTAATCATAGAATTTACTTGGTTAAAGGATACACATGAGAGGAGGAATAAGTAAGCAGTAGAGAGCAGTCAAGTAGCCAGGAGTACCTGTGTCCACTTGTGATTATGTTGTAGAAAGACTTCTTTACATACACAGGATTTGAGCTCCAGGAATTTTGCCTCATATTCTTAGGTCAAGATTTAATCACCCAATCCTGGGTTGACTATCCATCAGTAAATCAATCACTCAAGTATCCTGAATAAGTGTCTAATTTGTTAAACTATGGCAGAATATTTATAAATATTTACAATAGATATGCAGATATATAGGTGATATAACCTGCTAAGTGGGTAAGATGCCCATGAGTAAAATTAATTCTCTACTGACAACTGAAATTCAAATATATATAAACATGAAATAGATTTGAGGAAAGGCTAACATTAATGGGACCTTCCAGCCATGTCACCCTAAGTAAGAAAAGGATCTCATAGGATTGGAAATTCACCACAGAAAGGATTTGCTATTAAGAGCTCAGTGTGAAACTATATTTAAAGCCACATAATTCTAGCCTCAGGTATCTACACAGACTAGGCTAGTAAGGTTTCTGTAGTGAAATGGAAAGGATTCTGTAACAACAAAAATCACAGCAAAGACTCAGCCTTGCCAGACATGACCATTGTCCTGTCTCTTCATTTTATTCAGAATGTTGAATCTTGAACTGGTGTTACAAATTAGCCTTCTTACATGGAATGTGAAAAGTGATTATAATATAAATCAGGTGAACAATATATCGTAGAATACTTCAGATACAGAGTGGAAGTATTGGCAAGCAAATAGGAGAAAATGGAAAAACACCTATGTGAGCCAGAAGAAAAATATATAGTGCTTAACAGGCAGCAAATAAAAATGTGATACACCAAATAATTTTTGAAATAAATTAATTAATTTTAGACTATAAAATTCTGTAAAATATGGTCTCCTTGAAACAAGATATAATGAATTGATAAAAATATAAATTGAGATTGAACAAGAGATATCTCTTGAGTAGAAATTCATAAGAACGATAGACATGGTGAGAAATGTTAAAACAGAAAAAAAAAGAATGATTTGAATAGTTAGTAAGTTTGATTTAGTAATTTCTTTTTCTTTTTCTTTTTTTTTGACAATCTCACTCTGTTGCCTAGGCTGGAGTGCAGTGGCACAATTACCGCTCACTGCGTTCTCAACCTCCTGGACTCAAGCAATCCTCCCGCCTTGGTCTCCCCAGTAGCTGGGAATATGGACATGCATCACTACACCTGACTGATTTTTTAAAATTTTTTTGTAGCAGTGAGGTCTCATTGTGTTACCTAGGCTGGTCCTAAACTCCTGGATTCAAGTAATTCTCCCACCTGGGCCTCCCAAAGTGCCGGGATTATAAGCATGAGCCACTACTGTATCTGGCCAATAAGTTCTTTTTCTTAAGCCCTATGTTTTAAGAAATCACCTTCTCTTAAACCATCCTTTGGAATGTTTATAAAAACTAATCTTATAATAACATACAAAGAAACCTACAAAGCAGACACACAGAAAACAGACACAATGCCAACAATTTTTGTCTCAAATACAATAAAATAGCAAAACAACAACAGCAACAGCAAAGCAAAATTTCCAACATGACAGAATTTTAAAATGTGTAAAAAATCCTAGGGTCTAAAGGAAACTTAAAATTAAGATTTTATAATTAGAAAGAATTATATATCATATTTCTCACAACTCAAAATGATTTCATTATTAAACAAGAAAAATAAAATAAAATTGTTACTTAAAATAAATTCAATTTAATAAATTCAAGAAAAACAAATAAACATAAGCTCAGGAATGAGAAAGTATTAATATATGAGGTATTATCATTTTTAAATAATAAATAAGGCTAGGAATACATACTGTGTAATAGCAATAATAGATTAGAAGGTTGAATTTATTAAAACATATTTTTAAAATCTACATAGCAGAGACTCAAGAGAAAAAAACAAGATATGATGAATCGATAAAAATATAAATTGAGATTGAACAAGCGATATCTGGACTAGGCTAGCAAACACCTCATTGGAAAAACTTGAACTGTGCTTGAGAAACCACTGGGGGCTCAGTGTAGACAGTTCTGAGACTTAAAACACTCCATCAGGACGAAGCCATAGGGAGGCCCTTACACTTTTTTTGGTTTTACCTCCAGAATCATGACCAGGTTCTCATAGTTATTATCAGAGAAAAATCCCCTCATGCTCCAGCAGGGGAAGAGGAAAAGGAACCATTTTGAAGCACAGCAGACAACTCTGTTCTTAACAAGGCTTTCTCATAACAGGTCCTGTCCTAAGGAGAAACGAGTTAACTAGAGCCTAACCTGCGGCATTGGCAGGGCCTAACTCACCTGAGGGAAGGGAAATACCCAACTCCAGATATGTGGGAAAAGGAAAATATTCAAGTCCAACCCAGTCTAGCCATCCTTTCCCACCTAAGAGGGAAGGAAGAAAACTGAGAAACACGTGAAATTTACAATCCAGATGCATAGGCTCACTAAAAGACTGAGTCGTAGTCATAGAACTATGGAAGACTTCTCTTCCCCCCACACTTCACCACCACATTGCCAAAGGCTATATTTCAACTATATGACATTCAAGAAAAGATTTATCAGTTCTAATAAATATACCACTCTGGTGGGGGATATTGGCAATGAGGAAAACCATGCATGTGCGGGGATAGAGGATATATTGAAAATGTCTTCACCCCTAATTTTTCTGTGACCCTAAAACTGTTCTAAAAAATAAAGACTTCCAAAAAAAGTCAGGCAGACATATGCAGTTTAAAGTAAGAAATGTTTCCAGTGCCAAGACAAATATTCTTGAACACAGGGAACACGGAACGTTTTTAAATTGTATGATGCTAGCATTACCCAGACTATAATTGTAAAAAAAGATACACAAGGTAGAAGGAAGGAAGAGAGGGAAGAAGAGAGAGAGAGAGAGAGAGAGGGGAGGGAAGGAGGGAGAGGGTGGGAGGACCACATCTCAATCCCAATTATGAAGATAGATATAACATTCTAAATACGATATTAGAAAATATAGCCCAGTAATACAGCAAAAGAATATTTCATGATCTAGTTGCTTAAATATAAAAATCTATCTGTTTTAATACTAAAGATTCTGCTAGTTAAATAATAAATATCCATTACTTAAAGGACAATGAAATAGAGAGATCATTTGAGAGAAACTGAAAAGTCATCCAATACATTTTTTATTCTTTTCTGATAGAAAAACTTTTAAAAGCAATAAAAATGTGTAGATAAAATACAAGAATAATGTTTATCTGAAACTCTTGGCCAATGTTATGCATAATTGGGAAGCACTGGCAGCATTTGTTAAAGTAAAAAAAAAAAACACCAATTACCAAGAGTACTAATATTTAGTAGTTCTTTGGAAGATCTCTCCACAGTAAAAAGAAAACAAAAGTAAATATAAGCTATAAATCACTATAAAAGAGGGAAAAAATGTTATGGTCAGATGTTTTATTTTTAAAAATTCAAAAGAATCGGGTGAAAAGCATTTTAACAAATAAGAACATTTTCCAATTTCACATATTCTAACTGATGTTGTTGTATAAAAAACTGTTTTATACACACACATACAAATACATCACTTGCAAAAAAGAAAACATGACAAAACAGAAGGAGGAACCATGAGAAAATTTGTCAAAGTATATGTGCCCAGTCTCCCCCAAGTCGATAGGTACATTTAATTTACAAAGACAAAAATGTATAGTATATTTGAAAGAAAAAAACTACTGGATAGATTACAAAATATTTAAAATAAAAAATTAATGAATAGTGTTCTTGCCCTTTCATATTTTAAAGTGTACCATAAAACTTTACTAATTTTTAAATAGTAAGTTAAAAAAATTACAAAAATCAATTTAAAAACTTAAAATTTTTGTCAAAGGGACCCAAGTATAATGAAAAATTTAGAATATAATCAGTACTTAATTTAAAGATAATAATTAGATCACTGGACATTTAATTCACTCAATAGAATTTTTAAAAATCTTGGTTCACATCATACATATGTGTGGCTTGTCCCCCAATGTATAAGTGAATTTAACATATCTATGTAAAACTTGAACGATAAGGGAAATCGAAGAAAATGTTTGTGATCTTGGAGTGAAGAAGACTTTTCTACGCATAAATATAGAGACAGCATCTTTTAAAGAAACTTTAGGGATACTTATATGCATAAAATGTAACATTTCCATATGTCAAAACACTATGAACAAAATTTAAATTTAAAAGCAAATGAAAACATGGAAAAATACATGTAAGAGTAATAACAAGACTTAATATTACTCTATTAAAATCTCTAAGAAATTGATATGGCTCAGAAAAGATTGGGGTGAAAATAGAATGAGAAATTTCACACACAAAGAAAAACAAAAACTAGTAAACATATGAAATTAAGTCCAATTTCATGAATAAAGAAAGCAATATAAGTTTAAAAATAAAAAGGCATTGCAAACTACAGAATTATCTTATAAGTTAAAATGCTCATAGTAAGCAACATTTCCAAGAAATAAAACTATATATACCACTTATGAATGTGCACTGAGTTAGGAAAGATCCTTGACAAGAAATGATAGGTCATATCATTTAGAAGTATCAATTACACTTCTAGAAATATATTCTATCAAAACCGTGTGAAATATATGAAGAGATATGCTCAATATTTGTTATATTTTTATTTTTAATATAAAAGAACACATTTAAATTCTTTAAAAAAGTGTGCTGATTAAATAAAGGATGGAGTATTAAAGCAATGGAATATCAAGTAGTCTTTTATCAATATGCTTTAGGATAAAATATACCCAAATGTATTTTATTAGAGGAGATATCTCTTCAAATGACACCTTAATGCTATTGAAATTGCAAAATAGAGCAGTGACACAAGCGGATCCACAGCATGCTGTTTCCGTTGCCTCTGTCTCTAACTGCCCTCATGGTAGCCCATAATGTCCCCATATTTGAAAAGAGTTGCTTTAGAGCAATATTTAGTGGAAAATATAAGTTTATAAATTAACTATTAAGTAAAAATAAAACAGATTACAAAATAATATGCACAGTTTAAATGTACAAATATATGCATACAATGGTGTGAAATATTCCTTTAATACATGATGGAATGAGTGTTTTAACAATTTTTTGGTGGGGGTTTTTCTGTGTTTTTCCAATACAAATGGGAAGCTGTATTATATTTTGTAGAACAAAATATATAACCCCTCTCACCAACAGTCTGATTGCATAAACCGTAAACATACCTATGGAAATTTGGGACATAAGGAGGGGGATCCTGAATTATAATCATTACCTACTCGGTGACCTTTATTTGAATCTGGCAATAGCAACTTTTCTATGAAACCTCCTCCTCCATAGATTTTCACAGAACTTAGAAAATACATTTTCCTCTCTGATCAAAGTACCCAAAATTTTTTTTTCCTCTACTGTAGGTTAACAAATACTTTATTATTTTCTGTATACTTGGAAGAAAGTGGTCACATAATTAGATGAATATTGATTGAGAAATTTCCAACGTAAATACAAAATATTATAATTGGCTGAGAGAAAAATTATTTATCTGATCTTGGATGAGTGGCTATATTTTATAGTTTTCTATAGTTCAATGTACTATTTTATAAAATTGAGTAATCATAAATATGTAGCTCAAGAATTAGCTTTCCCTTCTTTGTTTTGGGCTATCTCTCTCTAATGGATATGAAGAAAGAGTAAGATTGTTAGGCAATTTATCATGCTCCAGAGTTGTCATTACTCAAAGTTTTTTTACCTCTCTGTTTCTCTGTAGGCTACTGTTCGTTTCCCATCAGTTTCAGTCATATATATAATTAGTGGCACACTAAAAATAATAAAAAGAAACAAGTAAATTAATCATAATGAAAAATATTACTTAACTTAATATGTTCAAAATATTAATATTTCAGGTAATCAATTAAAAAGTAATAAACCTCTTAGCTGAGACTAGTCATAGTTTTGAGCTCTCGGCAATCACATGTGTCTTGCGGCTGCCAGATGAGTCAGCTCAGCTCTAGAACCTCTTCCTGCATTTCCACTATTCCCTTCTCTGCTGCTTCCACCAGTTCTATGTGGATCTCTCCATTATACAACATTCTCTGACTTTGTTCCAAATCTCTTTCATACAAAAGCTCTAAACTTGTATCAAAAGGGTTTGAATAAACTGGGTGGGAATGCAACATACGAGGTAAGTAAGATAAAAGTGTACACACATAACTCCAAAAAAAATTCCATAAGGAGTGAAATCTTAGGGATCATCTCAGTTCCTAGCTCTGCCACCAACTCTCATGTCCATAATTCTCTCCAAAAGGATTTTCACCTTCTGACTCTACTCACCAATTAAAAAACAATACTGCTTCCTGGCTGCCCTGGCCTGATTCAGTACTCATTTGTTATGTAGACTATTACTTCACATATGAGATGCTCAGATGAAATCCAAATCTCATTCTGAGGTCGCACTCATTTTAGTGTGTTTAGTGGGACAAATAAGCATTGTGAAAAAATAAGTTTGATAGCTGCATACTCCAACATAATTGTGTACCTACACTCATAACCAATAGACTATACAATTAATTTCAGCTTCAGATTGTTGTAAAAACAAATCAAGTTTGCAAAATAAAGTTCTTCTCTATTTTCTCAAATATTTTGTGATTCAGTGGGATTTTGTGTACCTTTGTTCCAAATCTCTTTCACACAAAAGCTCTAAACTTGTATCTAAACTTGTATTCAAAGCAAATTTATTTTTGGCTAAAAGATAAAGTTTACAAAATAGAACAATTTTCTTAATATAGTAAATATAAAAGGTGATTATCAAGGTTAATTATAATTCAAACCCAATGAATTTTAAATGCAGGCTAAGCAAACACAGAATCTAGACACAATTTTAAAATTATTAATTTTCCTACGGACCTCTTCTCTCTGCCTTGCTACGTTTCTCTTCTGAGACAGAGAGTGCTCGAAAGAGACTCTTTTTCTTCACAAGTTTCTTTTTTTTTTTTTTAGTACACTTACTCAGACCTCTCCAATCTTAAAATAAGTAAATAAATAAACAAAACTTTCTCTGTGCTACATTATTTTCTATTACTAATCTACTTCTCTCATTTCTTTCACAGCTTATTACATCCCATTCATTCTTAAATCATTGCAGCTGTCACCTTCATCCCAGATGAAAACATTGCCCTTTAATAAAATCCCCAGTGAAGTTTACAAAATCCTTAAATTGTTCAGTTTAAGTCTTATCTTAAGTTTTGCTCTCCATAGACATTTAATATGTGACCATGACTACTTCCTAGGAAATCTCTTCTTCTGCCTTCTGCATTCTCTCTCTCTCTCTTCCTCTCTCCTGATCACATCTACTCAATATTCTTTAAATATTTCTCTTCTTCAGCTATCTTCAGATTTTCTGGTCTCCAGTGAACCTGAATCTCTCTGTGAGAGATTTCATTAATTCTCCTCCTATTACATGTATGGTAATAATTTACAAATCTATATTTTTAAGTCAGATCTCTCTCTCTCTCTCTCTGATTTTAAACCCATATTTCCATATCCCTCCACGCATCTCCACTTACATAACCAACAGATAAGTCAACTTTAAGACTTCTAAAAGGTAACTGATCACTGGCACCCCCATTTGCTTACCTCATATCCTGTGTTCCCAGTTTTATGGAGGGTATCACAATACCCTACATAAGAAATCTGGGAGTCATATTCGTTTTCTCTCCTGTAGCCAGTGGTCACCACGTTCTGAAAATGCTTCTCCCTAGAGACCTCTCATAAGGTGCTTCTGTCTCCCTTCTGCACTCCTGCTCCTATCAAGGTTTATTCATCCCTCATGTGACCTAATGATTGCTTTTGCTTCCTCATTCATCTTACTGCCATACCCCTTATCACCAAAACACAAGCCTTTATTCTCTTGACAGCACAATTTCATGTTGCGAAAATATAAATTAGTGACTTTTCTCTCCTGCTAAAATCTTTCCATGGTCCCTCTAATCTACAAGTAGAAAAACAGAGCTTTTTGCATAGCATAAGATCTTTACCTTCTCGTGATTTTTATCTTCCTACCATCTTCTCTTCTCACTGACTTCTTGCATCATATACATGAGCCAGATTAAACAATTAGCTATTTCCAGTCTAAGAATGTTTTCTTAAACTTTTATCTACTGCATATTCATTGGACTCTATAATATGTCCAGATAGAATAATTTCAGTTAAATCAATCTGCATGGACTATGATTTGTAGCAAACAACATACACCCATTATCCAACATACAAAATAACAAATGAAGAGGTGTAAATAATGCCGTCAATCCTGTAGAAACACAGATGAAAAAAAGCAACGAAACAGATATTGGGGGAAAAATTCACAGAGGAATAGAACCCAAGTAAAAAATGATAAATATTTAGAAAAATAGAAGAAGGTTGAGGGGAGATTTCAGAAGAAGTAGCAGTAACAGCAAGGGGCTATAGCTTATGGGACAGTGAGAAGAACAACTGACAAGAGTGCATACTGGGAAATGGGAGAAATAAAATTTAATAGGTAAATGTCAATAGAATGTAGATGGCCTTGAAAGTTATATGGTTAGTGAAAAACCTTAAATAGAATAGTAATTTGATTATGATGAAGAGTTTAAGAAAAACAAATATTCACTAAGCTGATGGAGGAGCCATTCTATAAAATAGATGAAAGAGCATGAGTAGAAAAATAGATCCTAGAGTCATAAATGGAGTGAGTTTTTGAAATTATGAGAATAAGCTGGCTCTCCATAGAGAGTATATTGGGGAACAGGGGACCTAAACTGGAGGGAGCGTGCAGAGAAAGTAAAAATGAAGGAAAAAGAAGAAATAAAAGCAAAATGCCCAGCTGGTTTGTTTATCTACACTGCTATATCACAAACTCTCACAACACTTAGTCATTTAAAACAGCTGCCTTCTTGTAAATTCTCAAAATTCTATGCATTGACTGGTATTCAACTCTAGGGTTTCTCTGCTGGTCTTGTTTGGGGTCTCTTATGAAGTTGTAGTCAAGTGGCAGATGAGATTTTCACATCAGGTACCTTGGTGGAAATGGCTAAAGGGTTATGCTATCTGGATCACTGGGACATTTATCAGAAAGGCATGGCTCCTGTCTCTCTCCACCCTTCCAGGACCTCTCCTCCTCCTCCCTGTGAGTACTGTAGAAAAGATGCTCTCTCCATCATCTCTATACATGTTCTCTCCAGAGAAGTAGCCAGACTTCTCACATGACAGCTTGGGGCTCCTACACGCATGAAAGCCAGTGTTTCCAGACCTCTGGAGGTTTAAGCCCAGACCTGGCACAGTGTCACTTCTACTGTATTTGCCTATAAAATCTTATTTCTCTCATTTTTCAGTATGCTTTCTCTACAAAGTTGATCTTCTTAGTATCTCATAACCTATCCAAAATTATACTTTTACTGATGATCTTTACCTTGCCTACAATGTCTTTTTAACTCCCATCCATTTGAATTATCAGTTGTGTGAAAGTACAACACAGGGATCCCTATTCAATGCATGGGGACTACTTAAGGGTGTCAGTTTCAGGAGGTATTGTTTCCTCCATTGTTTGGGAGTCCAGAGCCCACACTGGCATATAGAAAATTTTCAGTAAACATTACCCACGAATGCTCTGCAAAAACATATAAGGAATGAGTTAATATTCCTTTCATTAGATGAAGGAACTGAGACAGACATGTTAAATGGTTTGGCTAAATTCACACAGTTAATAAGGAGTAGCTAGGACTTGTCGATCTTCAAAAAGCTATAGCACATTATTCTGTTTTAAAGGAATAAAAATAACAATGATTTTGATAGAGATAAAGTAAAGGTCAGGAGGTCATTGTATGATATACTTCCATACTACTCTTAGTTTCAAGCAAGGTAGTGACGAGAATAATTGAGGAGAAAACATGCTATAAAAGAGCCATGATATTCTTTAGAAAGAAAAAGTCCCTTCAAAGGCACATTTTCAGCTGAGCCTTTGGGCAAGAAACTTAGTTTTCACTTTACAAATGATAGTCACAGACCATGAACACTTTTTTAAATGCTATTTTTCAAGGCTGAGAGCAAGTGTTCCAATTATAAAAGAATTGATCTTGTTAAACTTATTCTTAAATTTTTTATTTCCCTCCTTGGTTAATTCAATTTCCCTTCAAATGCATGAATCATCAAGACATAATGTGAACATTCAGCCACAATGGAAGAGGATGTTACATTATTTGGATGTACCTGATAGAATTCAGACAGAACAGATTGAGCTGGGTCAAGTGAAATCCTCTTAGCTGTATATTTACAGCGACCAGGATGGTTATTGTCTTGTTGTCTTTATAAGACTTTACAAAAGATCTGTTATAATAAAAGAGAATGCACATCCCTCTTCATTATTGTATCCAAAATGGCAGCAAATTTTAAGAGACAGAAAGTTAACATATATCTGTGCACAGACCAAGAACTTTGTTGGAAAACTTCCCTTAATCTCAAGCAGTCTTTACTACAACTCTGCTAGAATAAGCAGTGTTATTCTATTTTTGTAGATGAGGGAGAATGAAGCTCAGAGAAGTTAAGTGATTTACCAAAGTTTAAATAGCTGATCAGTTGTAGCAAATTAAGAATTTTAAAGCATGGCTATCTAACTTCAAAGTCCTTCCTTGTTTCCTAGTTCTGAAGCTTTAAGTTTCATGATCACTTCTTACTACCACCAAGAAACTGAATATTCACAAACAAAAGTTGGCCTAATAATATTATAAAATCTAATCTGTAGCAAGAATCAGAAAGGTTAGAATTTGGAGGCTTCTGCAGGATTTTGAGAGTTAAGGGAGCAGAGAATGAGAGTCATTTGCTCTTGTTTCTCAGAGAAGGAAATGGGAACAAACCAGACCCCAGAGACCCTCCCTTTTATCAGGATTTCGCTCATGAAATATTTTGGAATTGTCCTCTTCCTTACCCCCTACCACTTTAACCCAGAAATTTCTGACTGCACATTTGCCAAAGGGGTTTTACTATGGTAACCTCCAGGCCTACACAAAGAACACAGTCAAAACAAATAGCTCTCTTTAAATGTCATTATGGGAAGTAAAATTCTATGTGGTGTATTAATGGGCCTCCCACAGCTAAATCCTAGCATACCACTTTGAAAAATGTCCCCTGTGGGTATCGCTTAAACCAACAAAAGTGAGGGAATTTGAGAGTTAAGAGAAAACCGATCTAGCTCTGGTGAAAATTAATAGAAGACAGAAGAGTATGAATAAAGTGAGAAATCAGGGAAACAAATTAAATTTGTTTTGTTTTCATCCTTTTTAATGTTATTTTAATATGAAAGGCCTAAAGAGAAGGCTAGCTTTTTTTTTACATGCAATTTCCTTATTTTTGAATTTAATAAATCTTTAATGGAAGTAGAAATCCTGCCTTTGGCTTAAGAAATATAAAAAAGAAGAGAAATATGTGTTTTTCCCAACCATCAGACAGTATTCATAAAAGATCAGGGCAATGCCCTAAGTAAATAATATGCATAAAGTGTTTACCCAGCATGCACTCCTTCCTGATGAATATGTTGGTTGCTCATTTTTTAAGGACTTATTAAGAAATAAGCTAATTTCCAAAGCTTATTAAGGAATTAGTTGGCATACCTAATAGATCTCTAGAGAAAATTTGACTCATGGTATATCTTGAGGATAGGACTGATATATGGTTAGAAATCTTCACACAAATATTCTAAAGCTTTCACTAGTTATTTATTAAACCTACTACTTATTTGCTTATTATATCTTTTTCAAGGCAAAGGAATTAGTTCTTGTTTTTCTTCCCTGCCTGGAGCCTGAGGCAGCTTGTTTCAATCTATACTCTCACTCCCCAGGATAGCTGAGAAACTTGACCGACCGTCCCTATTCTGCAGGAGGAAAAACCTGACATTGAACATAAACAACATAGTCTCTAACCAGGATGCTGATGACATGGTGGTCTTTAAGTTAGCTTTCCTTTGTTCCCATTCTTCTCTTCTTTCTTCCACGCATCTCCCCATCAACTCTACCTCTAAATGGCCACTGCAAAACCAAATTAAAACAGTAACACAGTTTGGCCACGTGGTGCCCAACAAACAAGGAGATCTGGAAGATCTTTATTATTGGATGCTGGAGGCTAAGTTGGTACTTCCTAGTCCTGTACTTCATACAGAAAATGTAAAAGAGACTCTGACTTCCTAAAAGATAGTCTGTGATTTCTCTTCTGGAACTGAATAACAAGTGACCCATTACCCATTTCTGAGAGAGGGCTGTCTAAAAAAATAAAATGGACTACCACATTATTTTTGAATTGTATCATAGCTTCAACTCTGGAGAGATAGCAACAGCTTTGATATAGAAATCATGTCTAAATGCTCCCTACCAATAATGAATGACCACAACATGTTCCATTATGCTATGACAAGAGTAAGTTACTATAACTATTCCATTGTAAATATTATGATATTAATTATAAAAGAAAACATTCAGAAATAAAGCCAAATTTCATGGGCTCATAGTACCCCTCTATAACAGTAAGAATATGGGTCAAGTTAATCTCTCATTGAAGTAAGCCTTGACCGGGCTCAGTGGCTCAGCCTGTAACGTAATCCCAGCACTTCGGGAGGCTACGGCGAGAGGATTGCCTGAGCCCAGGGATTCGAGTCCAGGCAACTTGGCAAAACATCGTCTCTACAACAAATCAAAAATTAGCAGGGCGTGGTAGCATGTGCTTGTAGTTCTAAGCT
Source organism: Carlito syrichta (assembly GCF_000164805.1). Classification (NCBI taxonomy): domain Eukaryota; kingdom Metazoa; phylum Chordata; class Mammalia; order Primates; family Tarsiidae; genus Carlito; species Carlito syrichta. Next base: position 487,209 of record NW_007253833.1, on the reverse strand, counting down.
TTAAAATTGTGTTAGCGTGTGTTTCCTGGAAAGAGCATTAGAGCAATGCCTGAGACCTAACTCTTTCATATGCTTATGGCGATTTTGGTCACTTCATCTATTAGATATTTTTCACTCAAACGGAATGATAATATATCTTATAGAATTTGTTCTTCAATTTTAATTACATAATATCTGCTCATTTAACAAATGTTTATTGTGTCACTACCTTACTCCAAGCAAGACCCAAGGGATCAAGTGATTTTTTAAAAATCTATATTTTTAACAACTTCTATTCTTAAAAATTGGTAGTTTAAACAAATAAAATTAAAGGTAGGGCAGAGTGAGAGAAAAATAAGAGAAACTTGTTGAAAGTTGCATTCTAGAGGTGGTCAGTGACAGTTTTGAAATGTTTTAATGTGTAGAAAGTTAATTAAAGTTGCCAGGTGCAGTGGCTCATGCCTATAACCCCAGTACTTTGAGAGGCTAAGACAGGAGGGTTGTTTGAGCCCAGGAGTTCAAGACCAGCCTAGGTAATATAGCAAGACTTCATCTCTACAAAAATAAAAATAAATAAGCTGGATATAGTGACATGCATCTGCAGTACAAGCTATTCAGGAGGTTGTGGCAGGAGGATCACCTGCAAGCAAGAGGTGGAGGCTGTGGCAAGCTGTGGTCATGCCACATGCAACAGAGTAAGAACTTGACTCACAAAGAAGGAAGGAAGGAAGGAAGGAAGGAAGGAAGGAAGGAAGGAAGGAAGGAAGGAAGGAAGGAAGGAAGGAAGGAAGGAAGGAAAAGAAAGAGAGAGAGAGAGGGAGGGAGAAAGGAAATTGGTTGAAGCTAATGGAAGCTCAAAAGTTAAATAATTCAATTTATCTTTACAGAGATTCATTCTGAATACTGTGCCAAAAACAAGAAAAGCAAAAATTAAATTAGGGGACCATGGAGGAGTCTATTGCAATATTCTTAGCAATGGATACTAGTCTCAACCATGTTAGTGCCAACGTGTTAGCACTAAAATTCTTCACAAATTGTTGAATTTAAGGTATACTTTTTTGAGTCAACAGGGTTTTCACATTGATTAGATACGGGGTATATAAGAGAAAAAGATAATTGATCAATACTGACCTTATCACGAGGGTGGAGGATAGTGCCTGGATACAGGTAGCTATCTTTGTTCATGGGGCTTACAACCTAAGGGATCCTTACTTTCACAGAACCTTTACAGAGTTCTTGTTTGACCCTAAAAGTGTGTTCCAATTGTCATTTTTTAAATACTTTCCAAAACTAAGATACCTTAACTCTGACTGGTTAAGACTATGGTCTCTTTACCCTGGGTCACATCATTCCTAAAGTCAGGTGTCATTATAGTGATTATAGACATTTCTAGATCCACCTAAAAAAAAGTTGAGTAGGGGATTGTGGTGAATTGCTAAACATGACTCCCAGTAAATCACTCCTTCCTTAGTACAGACCCATTTGCAATGTGACTCAACCGTTCCTCCCATCAAGAAGTGGAGTCTATGATATTCCTCTACTCCTTGAATCAATTTGGTCTTGTGACTTGCTTTCACCAACAGAATGTTGTAGAAGTGAAGCTAAAGCCCTATTTGGAGATCTGTAGCTTCCACTTTCAACCCTGGAATCCAGTCTTCATATTAAAGCGTTCAGAATAGTATGGGGAGACAGAGGACGTGTAGAGAGAAAGATCACAGTGATGAATTATGATATATAGAGAGGAGCCACATGGAAGAGAACCATCATGCACTAGTGACAGAAAAGTCCCAAATACTGAGAGTGAAGTCACCTTTGGTCTTCCTGCTCCAGTCAAACCATCCCAGCTGACACCACACAGAACAGAGACAAGCCATCCCCAGTGAGCCCTAAATACTCAAACTGAACTGTAAGCAATAAAAGAGTGACTGTTTTAAGCCCTACATTGTGCAACATTTTTTCATACCCAGTAGTAGCTATAAGAATAAGTTAGCTTGATTTTAGTAGACTATGTTTATGTCATTTGTAGTCACGTTAACATACGATTAGGTTATTGCTTTCCCTCCATAAGCAGGACTGGGCACAAAAATACTCTTACCCCCCACTGTGCTGATTCTCCTGGCATGGTGACAACAATATGCAGGGCCAGATATATTACTGCAAAATGATTTTGTCTTATGATGTCTGGTTCCCAAAGTATGTGAGTATCATAAGAAAAACAATGCTGAAATGTATGAAGCGCTTGAATCAATTTGGGAGAAAATTCTTCTCAGGATTAGTTTTACAAATTCTAAGTGAAGTATTAGGTTCTTATCAATGTCTGATAAAAGCAGAAGTTCTTGAAAATACAGTACATAAATTGTAAATTTACCATGAATTTTTTATAAGGATTGTACACAATGCAATTTATCAGAAATTATCTTCTTCTTGGGCACAAACCTATATCAGAAATGCAAAAAAGCAAATATATGTGAGAAGAATCATATTCTCATAGAAGTTTTTGTAGAACGTTTTCTTGATGTGACCACAGGTTCTAAATATGACCACAATTTTAAAAATTTCTATAATTTCACAATGATGACTCTAATAATAAACTTTTTAATTTTTTAGTTTTTTTCTTATTTTAAAGATGTGGGGTACAATTCAGGATGAGGTATGCAAGTGGTTATCATACAGGTAAAGTCTGGGTCTCCCTTTCATCCCCATTTTGCCTGGTTTGAGATCAGGTACCCTTATTGATGTTATGTTCCTTACCCCCCACCCCGGCAGTATCCCACTACTGCCAATCCCTTTCATATGGTATTATGGTAAATTTTCAGGGTCTGCTTATGAGTAAGAACATGTGGTACTCAGTTATTTGTTTCTGTGACAGACTACTGAGTATTATTGATTCTAAATCCATCCAAGTTGCTGTAAAGACCATATATTTGTCATTCTTTATGGCTATGTAATTTTCCATTGTGTATACGTATCACATTTTTTTTATCCAGTCCAGTTTCAGTAGGCAGTATGTTTGGTTACATGTTTTTGCTATTGTGATAGTGTTGCAATAAATGTGCATGTGCAGATATCTTTTTTGTAGAATTATTTCAGTTTCTCATATTCCCAGTAGGGAATACAAAGAGGAGGTATCATACTTCCAGACTTTAAACTTTACTATAAGGCTAAAATAATCAAAACAGCCTGGTATTGGTACAAGAACAGGCATATTGACTGGAAAAGGATAGAGATTCCAGAAGCAAAGCCTCCATTTTTCAACCAACTCATCTTTGACAAAGCCTCCATCAACAACCACTGGGAAGAGGAGGACCTATTCAGTAAATGGTGCTGGGAAAACTGGCTGACCACATACAGAAGATTAAAACACAATCCTACCTAGCCACCATACATAAAACTCTAAATGAATCAAAGAGCTAAATGTAAAACCTCAAACTATAAGAATCTTAGAAAATGCAGGAGACACCCTTATAGAAATCGGAGTAGGCAACGAATTCCTGATCAAAATTCCAGGTGTCCATGCCATAAGAGATAAGATAGACAAGTGGGACCTCTACAAACTGAAAAGCTTCTGCAAAGCAAAAGAAATCATCAAGATGGGGAGACTTCCCACAGAATGGGAAAAAATATTTGCCAACTGTATATCTGACAAAGACCTAACATCAAGGATCTACAAGGAACTCAAACATGCCAAAAGGAAAAAAAACAAACGGTTCCATTCAAAAGTGGGCAAAAGACAAGAATAGACACTTCTCAAAAGAAGATATACAGGCAGCCAACAGACATGAAAAAGTGCTCAGCCTCACTAATCACCAGAGAAATGCAAATTAAAACCACATTGAAATACCACCTAATCCCAGTAAGAATGGCCATCATTAATAAAACAAACAACAACAGATGCTGGCAAGGATACGGTGAAAAAGAAACTCTTGTATACTGCTGGTGGGAATGCAAACTAGACAAACCTCTGTGGAAAACAGTGTGGCAACTTCTAAAGCAAACTTTTCTAAATTATCAATTCAAATTTATTTTTAATTATTCTTGTAGTTCAATTTTTAATAATTTTTAATCATGCTAGAGACAAGAATGAATTATATTTCTATTTTTTTCATAGAAAATATAATAAACAGTTGTCACATAAATAAATGTACAGAAATGTATAGCCAAAATACCAAAAAAAGACAGAAATGTTTGGGACAGTTAATTCTTAAAAATACTGTTATTTTCTTAATTTTCTGACTTTTTAGTATTTTTCAGGTTTGCAAATTTTGTAAATTGTTGTGACATTTCATTTTAAAGATATAGTCACTTTATTACCTAATTTTGAACTTACACTTTTTTATTCTTAATGAAAGCTTCATAAACTATATCAATTTCAGGCTTCAATAAGTCATGCTATAACATTGGTGGCTCAATTTACTGCAACTGGAATACTGATTTTAACACTGAAGTTATGAAAAGGCTTTGAAAATTGTAATTTGTTACCTAAACGTTTAGTCTTGCCATCTTTATGTTTTCTTTTCAAAAAGCATCCCCAGGGTATAACTGTGTAAAGCAGCTGAGTTGTTACCACATTCCAAGTTCTTGAAGGGCAAATGCTCATCTTGGCTGTTAAGGACCATATTTTCGTACCAGGGGAATTGATACGTCTTCAAGGCTACACAGTGAAAGGGAAATGCACAAACAGAATTGAGGACATCTTGAGGACCAGCAGCCCTTCATATTGTAGGATGACCAACAAGCAATGATCAAGGAGCACATGATGGGCAACAACCCCAGCTATGACAAACAGAGGCAGTGAAGACTCTAGCCCTTTAATGACATAGCACTCACCTGATGGACAGTAGGTGGTCTGAGACATTGACTTTGCTCCCCCAGTGCTTTCTGCTTCTAATAATAATTGCTGTTCCATAGCCTGTCAACAAAGATGCTGCATCCCTACACCTCCAATTATTTCTGATCCTATTCAGAAGTTTGAAAACAAAACAAAATAAAAGAAAGCCAACAAACCAGCCAACCAATGACAGGCATTTTTTCTTTTCTCACTAATTTCTATTTTTCCTAGAGGAAACGTAGAAAGAGAAAAGTCATGCACAAAGAAGTGCAGAAAAATAAACACAAAAAATAAACATATACATGTACCCCATAAATATGTGAAATATTATGTGTCAATAAAAGAAAATAATCAGTATGCAAAGCTATTTCCAATTCCCAGAAATGCATTTCACCAATTATACATGTTTATAAACATCACAAATAATAGGGTAATGGGGCATGCCCCAGGATTATATTAGAGAAGCAATGTGTTCAAAGCATTTAAATAGCAAATTCCTGAATTTAAGATGCCTTATTTACCTAGTTGCAGATGATATAATTTTAACATCCAATTCCCCTGTTTCCTTTGTTCATCTCCTCCAGGACTGTGAACAGATTTCATCAGTTTTGGGTTTCATTATTTTTCCACTGGGATATCTTTCTCAGTTGATAAACATATTCAGGTCTCTTCTAGATTTAAAAAGAATCCTTCCCTGAATCCCTTTTCAATATTAACTAACTGAAACCTACAAGGTAATGAATCTGTTTTTTTAAAAGGATGAAAAGAGAAAATATCTGAGTTTTCTAAAATACTGTATGAACTAGAAAGACAAAGATTTAGATGACATTTAAATATAATGTGCATATTATTGCTAGATTTAAGTATGATTTACATACGTTTAAAATTAAAAACAAATTTTGTACTCAGTAATACTAGTGTTTCCTATTTCTGGTTGTTTATGTGCATTTTAACAGCATTTGAGGATTCTTTTTGTAATAGTTGGTAAGATTTTGCCAATCTAAATCTAGGTGGTTGGTCATTTTTTTGAAGCATTTACTTATTTGTCTGAAGGCAACCCAAAAATGTAAGCTAGTTCAGAATGCAAAAACTAAGTTAGTTAACCCCTATGAACCAATGAACACATTACATACTGATTAATTACTATATACAAGTAAAACATTGAATTATATTCAAAACCTTAGGTTCTACATGTTTTATGCCTAATCCATTCAGTACAATGTGACTCAATATTCAAGTGTGATGTCCTACACTTGCTGTGCCAAGATAAAAGCTATTTCTTCATTAAAAATAAACGTGATTTTTTTTTTTTTTTTGAGTTGGAGTCTCACTCTGTCACCCAGGCTGGAGTGCAGTGCCATGCGCCCGGCCACCCCCGCGTCGACCTGCTGGGCTCAGGTGATCCTTCTGCCTCAGCCTTCCAAATAGCCAGAACTATAGGCACGCGCTACCACACCCGCTAAATTTTTGCTTTATTGTAGAGATGAGGTCTCACCAAGTTGATCAGGCTGTTCTCGAACCTGTGGGCTCAGGAAATCCCCTCACCTCGGCCTCCCAAAGTGCTGGAATTGCAGACTTTAGCCACCGTGCCCAGCCAACAAATGTTATTAATGTGGCACTTCATATTCCTGTATGATTGTGTTTTTCAGACTAATCTTTAAAGATTTTTTTAATCAATGATATTATATAAGTGTGTTTGCATCCACATGTGTAATGTCTATTTTCTACTAAATAACTTCAAAATATTCTGACAGATATATTTGTCAAAGTAAGCCAAACTATGGCAATGTTTTTTAAATGCCAGATAAAAATCTGTTAAGCATTTGTATTATTTCATATGCACTGGGACTTTAATTTTAAAACAAAAAGTTTTAAATATTTAAGAAAGACGTCAAGAATGTTATTAAACATCATTAATAAATACTGAAAATATTAATAATGCTAATAAACAGTATTATAGTCTGATAGCTTAACAGAGAAAACAATGTCCCCTTCCTCAATGTACATCAAGTAAGAAGGTACTCTGTGATATTTAAAATTATGTTTTGATATTTAAAATTCATCATGTAGAATGTTTTGTGAAGAATGTGCTACCATCAGGAAAACTTTCACTTTATATTTTTGTCAGTTTCATTCTTATTTTACTATGACGTACCAGAAACTTTCAAACATATTTCAATTTCTAAGAACATCAACACATTATGGTTTTCCAGGTTAGCTTTCTGATTCTAAACCATTTTTCCCCCAATGGTATCCCTTACTTTTTCTTTCCTGGTTTTACAACAATTACAAAATGGGTCTCCTGCCAGAGCTAAGCTACCAAATCAAGGTGTTCTGTATCTTCAGAGACTGGCAAACAGTAGATATATCAAAATACACGTTTTGCAGATATTTATAAAAATATTTATTAAGAACTATATCATACAAATAGAAAACAGTGAGTAGGCCCCATACGTTATTGAGAATTTCTTCCATGAAGTGTTTTTTTCTTCAATTCAGACACATAGAATAATAACTGTATTAGCATGACCTTAGCTTCAGCAGAATCTTGTAGTTTAACAGTTCATCCCTAAGTAACCTCTTGTGATGAAAAGGTCACATGCATCTGCCAATAGTTTATCTCTGCTTCAACTCACACCAACAGAAGCATGCCTTAGATTAGTCTAAACCAATAAAATATTTACTTCCGTATCTACAGGCAGGGTATCTAGAAGGAGCACGGGCAACACAGTAGGAAATACATCGCCTGTCAAAGAATCATACACAAGCTTCAGACAGAACTTTCTTCCTTTACACGACATACCCACCTTACCACCATGGTTCCATAGCTCTTTCAGTAATCTTAAAAGCATTCAGTCCTTTGTTTTGTTCTGTTCTGTTAGAACACATTTCTTTCTTTCATGTCTTTGACACAATTTCAAACTGCTTAAAAGTATATACATTCACAACATCTTTTAGATCCCTTAGATTTCAGAAACTGAAGATGAAATTAGGTTTTAAATTCTGGTCAAATGAGCAGGAGAAGCTATGGTCGTCATAAGAAACAGAAACCTCTTCCAAATCCCAATGCCCCACCAGTTCCTCCAAGTTCCTATTCAACCTTCAGCAAGGCTTCAGGGATGATAAACATACTTTTAAGGAAAAGACAACTTGAATGCCCAGGAGAAGTTGAAACACAATAACTGTTATCAAACTTCCACTCAGGGAAGCTTCTGTCCCTATTTAAAGCATGTCATTTCCTTCCTTTGGAGCTCAAAAGCAATGATGAAGAAAAAGCAAAGCATTCGCTCCCTTATTTAGTCACAATCAGATGAGATTATTGTTCTTCCTATATACCAAGACTCAAGGCATCGGAACTAAAATAAAAATTAACAAAAAAAGGTTATTCAAAAATCACTGTTAGTTTTTCAAAAAATTAAATTTACACCTTCGTTATAGAGATTTACTGAGAAATGGGCATCTTGCTTAATTGGTTTTGGTAAAATTTAAATAATATCAACTTATTTTATATGCAATCAGCTGATGCCCAGACTGGAAGTTTAGAAGAAATTATGCTGCATTGTCCAGTACAAACATATCATTCACTGAGTTAGAACCAAACTTCCCCCTGTAGGTTTCCATGTAAGTAAGATGGGTCCTTCTACCAATCCACACTCACAAATAAAGTTAAATACAGTAATGCTCAGCAGAAATGAATTTTTTCCTATAAATTAGTAGAGAGGAATAATATTTTGTATGAGTATGTGCTTTGTCTTACATTTTGAACTGAAGGGTAGGGGAGTAGATTGGTTCTAGTTACCATCAGGACCATTCATCAGAATTAAGATTCTAGTATTATAGAGCTAGAAGCCTCCTGGAGAGGTCATCAAGCCCAACCTCCTCCCTATTAATCAAAGAGAAGTCCAACATATGCCCCAGCATGCACTATGATTTGTAATTTGACATTGACAGAGTATAGATTTCTCGGAAACTGTGAATAAATTACTTTACCATTTTTCTGCCTTAGTATCACCATCTGTAAAATGAGGACAAGAGAAAATATTTCAAAGAGCCACAGCAAACTGGTCTAAAATTCACAGAAGAAAAGACATATTGATAAATTAATGTAACAAATTAATTTGTGATTAATAACCTTAGGATAGAAAAAATGCATGCTTAAAAAGTACTGGCTATATCTAGTTTAGTTTTCAAAAATAAAGGAACTAAATTTGACAAGTTAAAAATAATATGCAGGAGAGAATATATAGAAATAGTCTGCCAGATATTTTATATTTCTTGATCCATCTTTGAATTGCTTTTAATGTCATCTTCATGTCTCTAATTTCAGAATATTCAGAATAATAGGTCTTCTGTTGCAGATCCAATGTTAAAAATAACACTGAACATTGTAGAGATGTGAAGGGTGGTACTGAGAATATTGATTAGTGATAATTGGCATGTTCCTAGGAAGGAACACAGTTGTGAATCAAACAGAGCATCTCTTTTAAAATTATGTCTTGGCCGGACTCGGTGGCTCAGCCTGTAATCCCAGCACTTTGGGAGGCCGAGGTGAGTGGATCGCTTGAGCCCGCAGGTTCGAGACCCTCCCAGGCAACTTGGCAAGACCTCGTCTCCACAATAAACCAAAAATTAGTCGGGCATGGTAGTGCGCGCCTATTGTTCTGGCTACTTGGAAGGCCGAGGCGGAAGGATCACCGGAGCCCAGCAGGTCGAGGCTGCAGTGGCCGGAGCAGCCACTGCACTCCAGTCTGGGCGAAAGAGTGAGACTCCAGCTCAAAAAAAAAAAAAAAAAAAGTATGTCTTGATACTTAATCAGGTTATGCAGCTTCCTTCCTCTCCTCAAAACATTGCCCCAACAGTAGCTTAGCTGAGTATTCCTTGCTGGTCAGCATCAAAGCTGACAGTGTGATCCCAGAGCAAGGAGATCTGCTTCTGATTCTCTGGATTCCCTGCCCAAGGGGAAGAGGAATGGCTCTCAGGCAGACTGGAAGGAGAAAGTTCTTTTCAGATTCTGAGTTTTTCCTCAGTGACAGAGTCGAAGTCGTTGGGACTCAGTTTTGGTAGAGTTAACTCCAGGCACTAAAGTGCATAAAATAAAATAAAAAAGAAGAAGAAAGAATGGCATGTTTTTACATCATATTTCCAAAAGCAAGAGGGAGAAATCCACAACCTCTGAGTACACAGGTAATATGATATAATATGCAGATAAACATATTACTATCTCCCCTCTCTCAGACTCCAGAAAAAGATAATTACTGTACTAATCATCATATTTTTATATAATTAAATATCAAAAGAGTCTGTGATATCTAAAACCTGAAAAATGTGGACAGCTCTTTAAGAAGCTGTGTTAAGTAATAACCTTATCTAGCTTTATCATTTTCTTCAGAGAACTCATCTAATAAGAATCAGCAATTATAAGTCGACTTGCCCTGCCTCACTCAAAAATAACTGACATCAATATTATTCAACACATTATATTTTTATAAATTTGCCTCATAGTTTTATTTACATCAAACTTCTTTATTTAGCCCAATAAAGAAAGGGGAAATTTAATAAAATAACCCCAAGTCCATGGTGGCCAGAGGAATGACCCATGAACAAATCAATTCACATACAAAAAACATTTTGAATAAGAAAAATTTGCTATTGAATTCTGGGTCAAGACACACATGTGCATGACCCTCACTACCTCTCATCCAGGGTAGACATTACTAATCAATACAAAACATGGTCATTACAGAGTTCTCCCCCTTCCCCATCACATTCTCTCACCCAAAGACTTTGAACTTTTTTAGTTTTTCTCGATGTGTCATTCTGGGTGATCACTACTTTTCTCCAAAGGTAGTTTGCAAGGGAAAAACAACATATACCCTCGTGAAGCTTCTTGACCACCAGGGCACTTGGGTCAGGTGAAACCTTAGAGGTTCGTTATATCTTTCAAAGGATTTATCAATGTTTCGTGTCCTGTGGTTACCTCTTCCTTCTAATTTCCTTTCAATAAAATGCTGTTCCACTGCATTAGTTTTCTAGGGCTGCCATAACTAAGTATGACAGAGTGGAAGGCTTAACCAAAAGAAATGCATATCTTCACAGTTCTGAAGGTTGGAAGTCCAAGATCAAGATTTTGGCAGGATTGGTTTCTTCAAAGTCCTCTGTTGGTGGTTTGTAGATAAACATCTTCTTCCTGTGTCTTCACACGGTCTTGCCTCTGTGCATGTCTATGTCCAAACTTTTTTAAGGGTACCAGCAATATTGAATTAGGGTCCACCCTTAGAACCTCATTTAACTTAATTATCTCTTTACAGATATTATCTCTAAATACAATCACCTTCTGAGGTATTGAAGATTAGAATTTTAACACTGAATTTAGAGCAAAAAAGCTCAGCCCATAACACCCATGATACTTAAAACTGAGCTATTCTTTAAACATAATTCAAATTTCACAAGATCATCAAGCATTTGCCTTTAGATTCAAACAATGATGTATTTATATTGATACATTTCAAATGCATTTTGTCTGTCAGCTATATCATCATGGTATGAAATCTATGGTAAATTGTATTTTGAGTATTGTGTTATTATTTTCCTCTTGTAATATTTAAAGATGAAATCAAGGTTTACAATTATCTTTGTTAGCAAATTCAGATTCCTATATGGTAATGATCTTTAACCTTGAATTTCTGCCTCTAACATTTCTTCCTTCTTTCTGCTGTTCTCAACTTTCCATATATCCAGTTTCAGGATAGTTTACACTACTGTAAACCAATCTTCTTCTAGTCTCTTTTTCCATTTTGATATTATGCCTTGATATTTATCGCTGTTAGTAATAATCTCTCTACTTTAAATCATGTGTTCAGTAAGCAAAGCCTTTCAGAGATATGGAATACTATTCCCTGTTAACTCTTTCTCAATACCTACAAGTTTCCAGGGGATTCTATACATCTTTTAAGTAGAAAAGTCAGATTCCTTTTGACCATAAAAAAATACATATCTACAATGAAAAACAACAAAAGAAGACTATTACTTATCCTTTAGTAGTTGAAATTTTTAAAACGTATTTACCTTATCCATTCTTTAACCTCTCAATAGAATTCCATGAAAAATTGAAATGGACATTTTCCCCATAAATTGATGAAGTTTTCAAATTAGAAAGGAAAAAATCATTTGAAAATACCCATAGAATAACTCCCAAAATAGTGAAAGATCAAGGTTACCATAAATGAAACAATAGCCTAGACATATTCTGGGTATTAAAAATATATAACCATACCAGTAAGACTGAAATATCAAAGATTTAAAGCTCTCTCTTCTCCCTTTTGTTCAACATTAAACATTTTTTATAACATAGAAGATCCAGACAAACCAATAATTTGGCAACTTTAAGGTAACAATTAATTGACTTTGTGGATAAGACCTAAAGACATAACAGATACTCTAAAAACATAACAAAATTAGACCCTCAGCCAGGCTCGGTGGCTCAGCCTGTAATCCCAGAGATTTGGGAGGCTGAGGTGAGTGGATTGCCTGAGCCCGCGGGTCCGAGACCCGCCTGGGCAACTTGGCGAGACCTCATCTCCACAAAAAATAAAAAATTAGCTGGGAGTGGTGGCACACGCCTGTAGTTCCAGTTACTTGGAAGGCTGAGTCGAAAGGATCGCCGGAGCCCAGCAGGTCAAGGCTGCGGTGGCCGGGAGCGGCCACTGCACTCCAGTCTGGGCAGTGAGACTCCAACTCCAGTCTGGGCAGTGAGACTCCAAATCAAAAAAAAAAAAAAAATTAGACACTCTAAAAACATAACAAAAAGATCACAACTACCATGGCAAAGCCTATTTTATTGTGCTACTTTTCCTCAGAAACCATTTCTTGTGTACTGAATCAACTCAAATATGTACACATATCATAGAGATATCTCAAATAGTGATATCTCAAATGTGTAGACACAGGGTAGTTAGTTTTAATATCCACTAAGTGAAAATTTTTTAAAAAATGAATTCACTTGGGTTACTCTTATTCTTTGTTTTTTAGCAGAGTATCAATTGCTAAAAGTTCACTCCATTTACGGAGTAGTTTTTATATTTTCCTGCCAACAATATCCAACACACATAAATGCATTAGAACCTCTGAGTATTTCTCAGAAAACAAAATGCAGTCTTTTCCTGAGTCACCTTGTACTTGTGCTGACAGATTGACTCACAGTCAGACTTGATGCTTTATGGTTTTTTGGCCAGACTTCCATCTGCACAACGGGTTGGGGTATAAGAATATCTCTGCCTTGGCCACCGCTCTTTTCAGCACAGCTTTACATGTTCAGTGCCCTTTACTTAACCTTGATACCAAAAAAAAAAAAGTCAATGCTAGGCATTTTGCCTTTTACCAAATAAAATTACATTAAATATGTGCATGTGTGTCTGTGTGTGCAATTGGAATAGGCTAGGAGCGATGCCAAAAGGAAAAGTCGTAACACAAGTTTGAACAGCAAGTGTCTTTGACTTATTGCTGTGATTATACTAATTGCTCATCTACTTGGTAGGAGGTTGCAGGAAGCTGTTTTGAAGTAATCAAGCTGAGATAGGCCCTTCTATTTATAATATTTCTGAAAATTCTTATATCCCCAAAAGACTTAAATGCATTTTTCTTCTTTTAAAAATAGATTCATTCTTCCGTCTTGTCATTCCCGTTGCTTCCATCCAATAATAAATATTTGATAGCTTCTTAGTTATAAAATGAATAAGTATAAATTATCGTTCACTTCATAGATCTGAACACAAAGCCCTAAATATTCATTAATGGATTTGAAGTACAATGCAAACTTTCTACAAAATAACAATAATTCTTTAGGCAATCTCCTGTAGAGGGTAAATTTTATGTGCATATCATTCTTGTGAAAATAGTTCTGTGTTACGAGAAAAGACAATGATGACCTTTGCCAAAGGCTTGGACTTTATTTAGTCAATATTTTACTGTGATTATTAGCTTTACTATATAATTGATTAGTATAAAGTCAGCAGATATAAGTCTTTTGATAGTACAATATATGGTCTTATATACTTTATTTCAATTTATTCTGGGTAAAGATGGTTTTCATCAAAATATACATGTTCATAAAATAAATTATTTTGGAACTATATTGGAGCCTAAACATTTTATGTGAGGCTTAGCCTTTCAATATGCACTTATTTTTTGCTATTCTATCCTGGCAAACCAAGACCGCATTGTGACCTGGTAAAAGCGTACATGGAATTGTTCAAACCCAAAGCCCTGAGCTGTGTTATTTCCTAACTCAGTAGATTTTGGGCTTCTCTCAGTCATAATTTACCAGTCAGTATAAACTGGATATTAATATCTATTTTAGAGTTGTTATGAGAATCAAATAACTACAGTCATAACATGTATGGCACAAAATAGAAACTAAAATTTACAATGACTTTTCTTCAAATTCCCCTAAAACAACTGTATTGTCTATAGCATCTGTTAGTACTTTGGGCTTCAGCAACTATTTCTCATTCCTGCCTTTTGTCTATTTTCCTCTATCTTTAATCTATTTTTAAATTTATTTAAGTATAGCTAATTATATTTAAATACATTTCATCTATCTTTGAATCCCAGGCAAGTATTAACAAAACCAATGGTATGAAACCATTTTAAGCAAAGCCTATACACAAATATGTAACGATAAGTTCATAAGTTAAGATGTGATAAATTATATAAAATGAGTCATAGAACCATTAAATACTGGAAGCTAGAGAAACTTAAGAGATATTTAGCCTAACCCTCTGGTTTTGCAGAAGAGGAAACTACAATCAGAGAAGTTAATTCACTTGTTTAAGGGGCACACAGTTGCAATTTTTTAAACGTAGAACTCATGTATATGCCAAATAATTATGTTTTTTAAATTTTACTTATAAATTATATTTGGGAAAAAATTCTCATATAAAATAATGTATTTTCAGAACTAATACACAAAAATGAAGATAATTATTTTGATATGTGTGGGGTTTTTTACATAAGGAAAATGGTTTTATCTTCACAACCATTTCTCATCTACACTGTACTTTTGTGTGCATGCAAAGGATATACACACACAAACACAGAGTTTAGCTCTACTCTGAGGTTTTTTCCATGATTCCTCTAGGTGGAGATTCTAGAACACACCTGCATCCTAAGTAGATTCAACATTTGAACCTACAAAACTTTAGACAGAATTCATCCTGATCCCATTTTTAAAAAAGAACTACCAGAATGGATAATTAAACATCTTAACGAGTTTAGAATTGAAACAAGCCTTGTAGAAGGGGAAATCCTTCCAATTAAACCCAGTCTTTGAAAAAATGGAAAGATGTTTCAGAAGATGAAAATAGCATCTGTAATGAGTTATCTGAATTCAGGCAAGAATTGAGGAGAAAGAACAATTCTCAGTTTTTCTCCTAAATTAGTCTTTAACATCTCACTCCCCCTAAGGAAACCCTCCTTTTCCATAGGAATCAAGGTAATCACTTGACAATTACTTCTTTGCAGTCATTTCCTGATGAGCTTGATGGCGAGTTCACAAGTTAACAACAACACTTTCAAATAACTGTAAATGGTGAAAGGAAAATATTGGCACTGTTTGTCCGTTGAACAAAATGTTTGCAAAATGATCCTCAAGGCAAAATAGTACATTAAAATAAACATTAAAATATGTCTAATGATAAAGTCATTCCAATCATGTCTTATTGAGGCATCTTTGACTGAAATACAGTTATTAGATGTCCTGATCGTAGTTCACTAACTTAGCATATTTTTTAAAATTCTTTTTAAAAAATTTTGCAAAGAAAATATATATATAATGCATAGTGATCAAGTCGGAATATCCAGGGTGTCCATCATCACTCGAGTACATTTTTATTATACTAAACATTGAAGTTATTATTTCTATCTAACTGTATAATTGTGCCTTTTAACCCACTTTTCTTTATATTCTATCTCCCCGCCACTACCCTTCCCAATCTCTATTATCTCCTTTTCTGCTCTTTACCTCCATGTAGCACATTTTAAATACTTTTTATGCAAAAAAAATTGAATGAGAAAACAGATATGGGAAACTAAGATGTACCACTTATATAAGAACATAACTTGGTCTATTTCATGATCTTTGGGAATGATATTTAATTGGTCTATAGAATAATTACATATCAAACCATCTAAACCTGATAACATATGTTTGTTCAGTAATGACTCTTCTCATAGTTTACTGACTTTTTGCCCAAATAGCACTCATCAAGGGACAAGGAATCTCTGAGTTTAAAGGAAGAACTTGAGGGATAAAAAAGAATAAGCCGCGCTCGGTGGCTCAGCCTGTAATCCTGCGCCTTGGGAGGCTGAGGTGAGTGGATTGCCTGAGCCCGCGGGTTCAAGACCCGCCTGGGCAGCGAGACCTCATCTCTACAATAAATCAAAAAATCAGCTGGACGTGGTAGCGCATGCCTGTAATTCCGGCTAATCGGAAGGCTGAGGCGGAAGGATCGCCGGAGCCCAGCAGGTCTGGGCAACAGAGTGAGACTCTAACTCAAAAAAAAAAAAAGAATAAGAGGGCCTGGGCACAGTGGCTCAAGCCTGTTATCCCAGCACTTTGGGAGGCCGAGGCGAGAGGATTGCCTAAGTCCAGGGGTTCAAGACCAGCCTGGACAACTTGGCAAGACCTTGTCTCTAAAAAAAAAAAAAAAGAATCAGGTACAAATCTTTTGCAAGTTACGTTTGCCCTAAATTCATTATTTTGCCTTTTGAATAATGGTTATATATATTTTGTAAAACTCCTATGATACTTTGGACAAAACTCCTCACAGAGTGGATATTCAGTATCTGTAACTGGAGGACTGGTTGATCTATTTCTTCCTCTTTGCTTGTAATGGTTGTTCAGTAAGTCATATAGTAACTACTGTAATTGCTGCATTGAAAGAGTCAAGTGAAAAAGAATATTCTTTCTCCCTAGAATAGTATTTTCTGCTAACACAGCACACTTGTCAAAGGCCTTGTATATTTCAGCGATAGGCATCAGATAAACAAATAAATAACTGACAAAGCACTGTACATTATTTGGAGATAAATATAAGCACACCACAAATTACAAGATTAATACTTAGTGTCTTTTGGAAAGTACTTCTAAAACAAGAAGGCTGTATTATTAACATGAGATTATGGAACAGGGATTTTGCAATATTTGAAAGTTCTTGTTGGACAATGAGTACTTTCTAATTGCTGAGTAACAATAATAATATGGCATGATTTAATTCAGTGAGGAGATTGAATGATTAAATAATTATCAAAATCAAAGACTCTTCTGTTTCTGTTAGGAAGGATTTTAGGTTGCATTGTCAATAAGAACTGGAAACAATACAAATGACTCAAGGAACAATCAAGACCAGTGGAGCATAATTTTTTGAACACTTAATGTGATTATGAGATTGAATATAAAAATCATAATGTCCAGTTTTCTCTGAAAAATGTTTTAGATGCCATAAGCAAAATACCTCTGGTTGAGAAAAAGATCAAAATAAAAACTTGGTCCCTGAATCATGACAAGTCAATGCAAATAGTGTGTTTTATACTGGAAAGGCAATTCCATAAGGCGGTAGGCCATCCCTGTCAGGCCCATTGGCAGGCCATCCTGCTATGCTTATCCTCAGTGTGACACACACCAGGCAAGGATGATGATGTATAGAAGCCAGAAAAATTTCCACGATGTGTCATGATCGTGAGAAAGGCAGAGACCGGCTGCTGTTGACAGTCAGTGATGGTATTAGCTGGCCTTCTGGAATGGTAGCGGCAGAAAATTCAGTCAACATATTTTAACCTTCAGAGTTATTCAGGCACATTCTGATCTCACCAAATGGGCTGATAAGAGTGAAGTACAAACTTGGCGTCAAACAGCTGTTTCCAAACAACCAATGGGAGGCGGGGCAGAGGAGTGCTTTTTGCTGTTTTTAGATACAGTCAGTGCCTTTCAAGGCTAAGACTTCAATAACAATTTTTCCATTGCATAAAACCCAAAGAGCTAACCTTTGTAATGTATCAGAACACAGCAGGGCAATAAAAATAAAAAGAAAAAAGAAGAGAAAAAGAAGAAGAAATGAAAGAATGACTTAAATGTTATGGGTGAAACCAACCAGGTTCTGAGACCAAAGTACTGTGTGAACATGAGATTATGCAGTTGATTCGATTCTAATTCAAGTCAAGCTGGTTCAGTGTTGCACTTGAAATCTTTTGTCTTTTTTGCTTGTTGCTTATCCTGAAATCTGATCTATTTGTAGGTTTAATGCAGGGGACGGGCAAAAGGCTGACCTAACCTTAGTATTATAGGGGATTGCACTAAATGTGGGAGTGAGAGCAATAATTCCACAGCTTCCTACTTGGAAACAAGCCCAGCTTGAAGAAATAAAAATAGAAGTGTCTGAATGCAACTAAAAAGCTCAGCCACATGGAATTAAAATGCCAATTCCCTTCAGTCTTTTTTTCCCCCCAGTCATCAGATTTCCAAAGCCCACAAATTAAAAAGCTCATACAGTTCAGTATCTTTTTTGGTAACCCATCACTTGAAATCACATTGATCCAAAATGACTGCATATTCAGAAGTTTCATCCTGGTTGTTCTCATTTCTTTTAAAAAATTATCAAGTTTAAAATGTAAATAAATAAATATATATGCCAAAGAGCACTAAAACTCCAAGAAAGGACTTGGTTAGTTGATGGTCATCTTCATGATTCCAGAATGCACATACATTAACTTTCTTTAACTTCTAAATATTCACAACAGTTTAAATTAAAATTTTAAAAATTCCTAATGTCGTACTAGTCTCTGTTTCTAATTTGCCCAAGGGCCCTGTTTAGCATATTTTCAGTATCATATATTCAAAGTGGAAGAACTCGAAACAAAAAACAGATTGAGGAAACCAAGATTTACCACTTGCATGAGATGATAATTTAGTGTATCTTGTGATGACTATATACATTAATTGTTTTTATGAATGCTTCCATATTTTAACTTCAGTCTTCTGAACAATAGATGTATCTCAGTGTTCTCAGTAAAACTGAATTTCTCTCTCTCTCTCTCTGTTCATTGATATTTTGTATGAATGGAGTCTCTTTGAAATCAGGTGAAACTGTTTGAAATAGGTAATTAGAGTGCAAAGAGGAATAAGAACCTGACCTAGGCCATTTAAAATCATGTTTATCCTGTATTCATCATTTTCCCTTCTAACATATGAATATAGTTTCCAAAACCACAAACCTCACAAGTGTTTAGATCCCAGACTTGTAAACAGGTTTGGTTTCCTTTTATTGAGCGTCTTCCTTCTGCCTCCCTATTGCATTCAGCTGGTTCTAATTCCTTTTCATGTACTTAAAGAAATGAAATATTTTGTCTGAATTAAGAGTAATCATGTGTTCGAGAAGATCAATACTGAAACAACAGAAAAGTGAATTGTTTTCAATGGATCTGTTTACTGTGACTGAGCAACTAGGGTTTAGATGAATAAATAAAAAGACCAGCAATTTTATTGAATTATATTGTTCAATTTCAATTGTGCCTCTTAACATAAACAGTTCAGTGATTGATGTATTACTGAATATTCGTGAAGTGTGTCTTTAATGAATAAGTTTATGAATGACCCTTTGAGAGTAAATCAATGTTAGAAAGAGACCTCTGTTGATTTGGAGTTTAGATGATTGAAATCAAACTGTAAAATGTCCAGATTTTAACACCTAGTATTTTAAAATTTAAGAGGAAAAATAAAAATATTCAAAGCAAGAGAGCCAATAATTTACAGAAAAGAAAAAAATAAAAGGAATAATTCTTATTAACCTCTTTTAGTTTCTGAGGTCATTACTTGGAAGCATCTTTAAGAATATGACCAAAATATAATCATGACATAGTCAAATACATTAATGTCTTAAACCAATCATGCTTTTAAAAATCCTTTTAATAATAGTCAGGCAATCTACTTATTATTATTCTACTCACTGAATCAATTATGTCTGTAAAAATGCTGCTCTCAATAAGCTACTGAACTACATTTTCTCTTGAGCTTCACAGATGTCCAAGTATCTGAATTGATTGTTAAGGCAAGAATACCCAGTGGTAGAATCCCTCATTTGCTTCTATCTTTTATAAAACTCATAATCTTCCTCAACTGCTGTATTTTCTAAATGCCTGTGACTTGGTCGAAGACACTAATAAATCCTAGATATGTATCTTCTACCATCCATGGAATGACTGCCCATAATCTTACACAAAAATGGAAAGCTTTCATAATGTTCAAGTAAGGAAATGCCTAGAAAACTCAGTAGACCAGTATCCTTAGTCATGAGTATATACAATCTATTGATACAGTCCAGGGTTGGACAAGTAATGTCTCTATGATGAGGAACTAGAATATGATCTATCTTTCAATGATGCTTTTTCTTTCTCACATCTTCCAAATGGTATCTCTTTCCAGATTCTTTAATTATTCTTTTTCCTTTTATACATCCACATATATAGAAATATTGTTCAAGTATATGTGTACAACTCCAAAATTGCAATTTCAAGACTAAATTATTCTTCAAGCTTATTTTTGTTTTATGTTTTCAACTGCCTGCTACTTTCCCTCAAAATCAAAATTTTTGTTAAACCAACTCTTCTTTCTGACTTCTTCTATAAACATGCCAAAATTCTCACCCAGTCAGCTTAAAATTTAGAGTTGTCTTTTCCATTTTTTGTCTGTATCAACCTACTGCTATCATCTTATATTTGCATTTTGCTCCACAATTTGCAAACTGTTTCTATTTATACATTTTCATTTAATTGTAACAACAGGCATGTGAAATATGGGGAAATAATGGCCTAGGAACTTGCTAACAATAGGCTGGTCCATGAACCAACAGCAGGGCTGTCACCTGGGAGCTTGTTAGAAATTCAGAAATTCAGCCCCCATCCCAGACCAACTGAATCAAAATCTGCATTTTAACAAGTTCCCTTGGTAAATGGTAGTACTCTGTAGTATTTTAAGCACTGTCCTGAAAAAGGTGATGGATTTGCTCAAGATATCACAGCCAGTATGTGGCAAACCAATATTAAAAACAAAATATTCTAACTCCAGATTCCCAAGCCCACCCAAACGTAATGCTATTAAAAACGTGGTCCTCAGACAAGCAGCATTAGTGCCTTTTGGGAACTTGCTTGCTTGAAATACACATTCTTGGGCCTAAATCAGATTCACTAAATCGGAATCTCTTGAGGTGGGCCAAGAAACCAGTGTGTGTTTAACAAGTTCTCTAGGTAATGCTTATACATGTTAAAGTTTGAGGAGCACTACTCTAATGTAATGTATATATATCTTCTAAGTTCAATTATGACATTCTGTCTCTCATCATTACTTCATTTTTACGTCTTTCATTACCTTCCATATCTAACTAATTATTCCTTTTTTGGATATAAGCCAGGGTCCATCTTATTCTCCTTTAACCAGCCAGCCTAGTTACACCTATCTCTGAATTACTTATAATGCATTAATTCACTCATTTAATAATATTTCAGTGTCTCAGAAACTGGGTTCATTACAAAAACTAGAGTGGATCCCCATTTGCCTCCCAAACAAGGCAAATCTCTTCACATTGTCCATAAAGAACTTCCAGTGTATCCTCAAACTCCCATTCCTCAAATCTCCTACAATTGTTCTGCATGATGCTTTACTCCATATAAAAGATCGATAGGAAAATCTAAGAAAATCAACTAAAACAGGAAAGAATATATCTCTGGGTGAATTTTTATCTCTAGAAACAAGATCTGAGCTGATTTTGAATCAAGGTCTTTGCAGGAAGAAAGTCCTTAGACACTTCCTCCTTTGGACTAAAATTTATCTTAGGATATGGTTGCTTCTGATGCTACTGGTGAAGAGAGTGACATGAATGTATTGGGAAGAAACATGGACCAAAGCAGTTCCTCACAATCTGAATGGAGTCTTTTGAATGGTTGAAAATCATCTGGTATAAGCATCACTATGAGGTCACATAGGTAAAGAACTATTGTTAGAAAGACTACAGACAGGTAGGAGTCCACATTCTTTGAATGGCAGAATATCAGGAATGTAATAGACTCTAGAGACCTTCAAATGACACCCCACCTTATTATAAATTAGATAACCAGGATCCACTGTGACGAAACATCTTACACTAAATCCAGTGCCTTGCCAGCAACAGGGTGAGATGTTCTGAGGACTTTATACTGCAACAGTGATTTTTTTTGTAAATTTTAGAGTCAGGGGTATATGTGAGAATTTGCTACGTAAACAAATTGCATGAAGGCAAGGTTGGGACTTCTGGCAAGCCTCCCCCTCCCTTAATAGTGGACATGGTACCCAAATGGGTGGTTAGGTTGCGTGTCCCTTATCCCCATTATTCCCTCCCTCCTTTGTCAGTGACCAGCGTCTGTTGTTCCCACCATTGTGTCCATATGCCCGAAGTTTACTGTCCACTTGTAAGTACGAACATCCTTCTAAGTGAACTATCTCAGAAACAAAACAAACAAGCAAACAAAAAACTGAAGAGCAATGATTCTTCATGCTCCTTGCACCCTAAAATCATCAATGGAGGGTTAGGTAAAATCAATACTCAGTGCCCTTATCCAGAGATTATATTTAATTGACATATAGTGAGCTCTGCTCATTTTATTTTATTTATTTTTTACCTCCCCAAGTATTCCTAATATGTGATTAGGGTTGAGAACCATAACACTGTGCGATGATCTTCATACTACATGATCTTGTAAAATGGCAGATATTATACTCCATCATCTTGTAAAATAGCAGACTAATATAGATGTCTGGGATGCAACCCATCATTCTGTATTTCTAACTATTCCCACAAGTAATGCTGATGCTGCTGGTTCACAAATCACACTTGAGTAACAAGGTACCACATGACTTCAACTTCCATATTTGTTTCCTCTGCCCTCTAAATGACTTCCTCTGTGTGCGGTCAACCATGGAATCCTTTATTTAAAAGTCCCTTCTTATATCTTATTTACTATACTTATTTATTCAACAAATATCTGAATGTCTACTATGTGCCAGATGTTGTTATAAATACTATGTAAAGCGGCTATAAGTTATCACAATCAATGTCTTTATCATAAAATTCTCAATAAAACAAATCAAACTTTTTAAAAGCAAGAAGCTAATGTGTACTGGTATAATATAGATCCCATCTTGAAAATGAGCAATAAGACCAAGGGAAGAGGTACGGTATAGTGTGGAGATTACCCAACACAGGATAAAGAACAGAAGCCTAAATAGTGTGTATTTGAGTCTTTGCTACATCATTTTTAAATAAGGATGATGAACAGCATCATTGTGAGTCAATGAGAGTATGTGTTTAACAGTGCTTTGTTAACAGAGATGTATTATATTTTTCTCATAAACTAGGTCTGCACACTGAAATCCTGAGAAAATTTTCCAAAAGATTAACTTCCCATTTATGTGTAATTCCTCGCAAATAAGTTCTGCAAATATTTTTTTATCACTTAGCAGCTTTGTGAATTTAGTGTAAGGTTTTTTTTTTGGTTTTTTTTTTTGGTTTTTTTTTGAGTTGGAGTCTCACTCGGTCGCCCAGACTGGAGTGCAGTGGCCGCTCCCGGCCACCGCAGCCTCGACCTGCTGGGCTCTGGCGATCCTTCCTCCTCAGCCTTCCGAGTAGCCGGAATTACAGGCATGTGCTACCATGCCTGGGTGATTTTTTTATTTATTGTAGAGATGAGGTCTCGCTGCCCAGGCGGGTCTCAAACCCGCGGGCTCAGTCAATCCACTCACTTCAGCCTCCCAAAGGTGCGGGATTACAGGCTGAGCCACCGAGCCCGGCTAGGTTTTTTTAAATAGTAGAGGGAAGTCAATAATAACAAAGCCAATATATCTTTTCCTATAATAAAGATTTTATAACTACATACTCAGATTAGATATGTAGATTTTTAAGTATATGAGCTTCAAATGAGTTCTTCATACTTTTTAGAGATGCTATAATAACTTCAAAGCAGTAAGAAGAGGTAATAAGATATGCAAAGCTCTACCATATAGACAGTTTCAAATACATACTTACGAGATCATCTCTCTCAACTAATGCACATGTATCCTATTAAGAAAAATCCTTTACAAGTGGTTTCTTTACATCTCGTTCTTATAAAGGAAGGAGAATTGCCATCCACCCATCAAAAACCAGGATGCTTCTTGTTTTATAGATCATACGTATTTTGTCTGATTACATCCTGCTCTGTAGTTGAGAAATTCTTCAATATGCCAAGTTTATCAGAAACAGTAACAGGTCATTTCCCCTTTCTTCAGTCTTAACAACAAAAAAGAAAACTTGAAGAAAAGATTTCAAAATAATTCTGTTTTTGCAAAAGTTAATTCTAGTTATTCATACAAAATTTCAAATTGGTATTGATTTTTCTCATCCATGTGCATACTTTTATTATATTTGTTCAACTTTTCTTCTAAAATAAGCTTTGACCTTAGCACATCTAAAAAATGCCAAACAGGAAAAGTTCTACCGTCTATCATAGTTTTGTTAAAACCCAGCTGGATATTTCTGTCTACTGTTGTTCAACTTCCATTGAGAATATGTGGGTACTTGTTAACAGATTTTCATACTTACTCTTTATATTTTGATGAAATCAATACTGTCCTGCTATGTGATTTTAAAAAAAAAATACTGCTGACAAGTGTTTCATCCCTTCTCCTTGTAAAATAATCTCAAGATAAGCAAACAAATAATATCTGAAGAATAAAAAAATCATAGGACAAATAGCTCTGAAAAAAACCAGGTGGCAATCAAAGTCATACGCATCACTATACTGTGATTAGTTTGAGAGGCATAATGTTTGAGTGAGAAACATATTTTTTCTACTGATCAAATTCAAATATTCTAGAGACAAACATTTGCTTCTCTGCCTGCCAGGGGCAAATACAGGCAGCAGCTAGAGAATAATTAGCAGAAATACGACGACAGGGAGTAGCATTAAATATTACCAGTTAAAATGACAGAAACGTGAAATGTGAAAACTCAATATATGGTCAGCAAGGCATAATTGGAAAATATTTCTGAAAAGGTTAGGCTGTGACTCAAGGAAGTTTAATCTAGAAATAATATCTTTTTTTAAAAAATCATTTCAACATATATCATATCCACTGCATCTTCACAGGTCAAAATAAATTGCCCTTCTCCTGTGATGGTGAATCATAATAGTACTACAACATGGTCTCAAAATCCACTTAGATAACAAATGATTTCAAATAATGAATTCTAGATTTCTTCCTTTTGCCATCAGTCACCTTGAAGATGGAAAGTCAAAAAGTTGGTAGCTGCATATTGCCAGAGCATCAAAATCCAGACACAACAGGTGCTGAGGAAAGCAAGTTGGCACAATCTTCCTGTGCTCTGTAGCACTACATGACTTGAAACTAATGAAAAGAGCAAGTCCTTCAGATGTAAAATTGGACATTCATTTATGTGATATTTGATAAGAAAGCGTTGTGAAGTCTCTACTTTCTCAAAAATACATTTCTTGTTTAGCAAAACGGGCCATCAGTACAAGCAATCCTTTGGGTTAAAAAGAATTATCTGTGGGTCTATTATCTATAAATGGTCATATAAAATGTAACTTATAACATGGATGAGAATAAAATCTCAAGTCTCCTAGCATTACCTCATTCATTTAAAGATATAGATTACGAAGCAAATTTACTAATTTTCACTTTAGTTCAATAGTGGCTTCAAGAACAAAAATTACAAAACAAGAAAAATGTTGATTGAAGACAGAAATAATGAGGACAGAGGCAGGCAGCAGCAATTAGCCTGGAAGAGCTAGAGACAAGAGTGAGGATGTCAGGTGTGGTTGGGTATACTTGCAAACGAATCATGGTGTGAGTGCGGGGTTGGAGACAGGGAGCACCCCTTACTCACTTAACAAATGTTCATAGGACCAGCTCTATAATGTGCCACTCAGTGATAAGGGAAGGATAGCAGCATGTCTTTCTACTCAGGGACCGCAATTATAGAAAAAGAACTATACAGTAGATCCTTGTGATTTGACATATTTTGAAGTATCCATGATTTTTCAAATTTGTAAGCACTACTTTTATAACTAATCTCCTAAAATGCAATAAAGTATAATTGAACAATTTAAGCAAGCTCTTCACATTCTTAATGAGTCTAAGAATGTAGACTCAAAGAATACAGACTTAGACTATAAGAATATAGTCTAATAAAATACATAGTTTTTTAACTAAAAGCAATCATAAAGTTTTTTTTTTCACTTTCACTCTTTAATAACTAACTTTGTCTTTCTATCCCTACTCCCATCATCCATCCAGGTAAATTTCAACAATGAGCTCTAGTACCTGATACTTCAGACCAGATACTGCCATACACCCAACCATAATGGAAAAAAAAAAAGAGAGAGAGAGAGAGAGAGAATGTCTGCTGAAAGCCAGCACTGTTTTGTCAGAGAGGTTTCACGGGGTATGTTCTGACTACATTACCAATGTGAGCACATTCATGCCTCAGCAAAATGCAAATTATCTCAAGTACTGTCTACTATGGATGCCTTGTTGCTTAGGAAAAAACAAATACATGTTGACTGTAAATGTCAGTCAATGGCCTACTTTACACAGATTATGAGACACTTTGCTGTAAACTTGCTTATTCTTACTTCCTATTTCTAAGCTCACCGAGGAACTGGGAAAACTGGCAGCTGATGGAGGTATCTCCTTTGGGTCTTCATTTTTAACTGGTGTTCCATGCAATCTTTACCCACTAGAATTTTCTATGAAATATGTATTGCTTTTGCCACAGTGTCAAATCTTCATTAAATATTATTTTCAGTCTCTTGTTCTCTCAGTCTCCAACTGACCAAACTGGTATTTTAGAGGATACAGAGTCCTCGCCTTTTGCATTTCCAAGCCAGTCTTTCCTTCATTGAAAATGGCAACTGCCAATTCTTCCCTGGCAAGACTTCTTTCTCTGTGTGGTATTTCAGCTTTCTTCTTAGAACATGAATATTTTCTCATTCACATCTCTGTACCTCCCTCCTCACTACTACAAATTCTCTAGCATACTCCAAACTGTATTGTAAGAAGGGATTTTTACATAAGTCTCTGGCCACAGGGGAAAAGAGAAAAAGTTGAGTTCAAACTGGAGAAAGACCACCCTCACTGAGCAGAAATTACTCATTTTCTGATTACCATCCGGTTCTCAAAAGCACCAGCTCCGGTTGTAGTTGCAGAGTGTTTACTCTTTCATTATGCTCCTTATCATGTAATCCACAATAGCAGAGACCAGAAAACACAGAGGAATTTGCAAGCATTGCCCTCATTTTAGTCTAATTAATGACTAATTTCCTACATCTGAAGGTGAAAGTAAGCACAGAGTCTTTTTCTGGAATCTAGTGCATCCTTTTTTAGGAAACACAGATTAACAAAGAAACAGCAGGTATTTACTGCCCCTCCTAGTCTGAGAGGTGAGGTAGGGGAGAGTTCAAATGTAGTTCTGCTATTCCAGGCCAGCTACAGCCACTCTGAAACTAGCCTGACCCTCAGAGAGAGACCTTCCCAATATACTTTGATGTAAGAAATTCAGATGATTCTGCAATGCCTACAAGGCAAATTACCTTTATATTGAGCATTCACTTGAAGGCTTCCTAGAACTGAGGATTTAAATCTCTTCTACCAACTTTGCTATTTTATCACTACAAAATTATTGGGTTTGGCTTAAGTCCTGGATTGGAAAGGGGTTCATTAAAAAATACTAATATCAAATAACTGATATTTTAAAGACATACATAGTACTTATCAATTTTAATTTTTGTTCAAGCAAAATTCAATATACCATGCATTCTTATGATGAGAGGGAACAACTGTCATGCTTATTCCATTGGTAAAAATATTTGCTTTGAGTTCTTGTTTTATCCTGACAAGTACTCACACAATTTCAACCCATGTCACTCTTGACCGCTGAGTAGAATTATAGGATCAGTCTAAAATCCCAGTGAATTTTTTCACTGGTTATAATAGATTTTCTGGTTTTAGAATTCAAATCATGATTTTTTTGGCCTTATAACATCCTATTTAACCACTGAGTTAAGCTGCCCGGATCTCTCTGTTCTGTTTCATCAAGCTCTAAATGTATAAGTATTTACATTGTGCCAAGTTTAGGGTTCATATCAAAGTGTTTGTATGAGGGTTTGATTCAAGTAGAAACACTGAACCTGGTGTATCATTACCATGATATCATTACTATAATCTTACTTATTAAGCTACATAGTAGGTCTTTCTTTCCATATCAATCACCTACACCTTTGACTACCTAAGGACAAGAATAGTACCTTGCTCATTTTTTTCTTTGTGGCTCAATATGGCCCAATAATGCTTGTTAAAGAATGGCTGCTGCCAACAAATGCTTATTAAATGAATGACATAATCAATCAATCAATCAATAAAGAGGCACTGAAGGCATATCTTTGTTACAGAAATCCTCTCATGACTGGAGTACACAATTACAAAAATCAAAATAGTAGTTAACAATTTAAACTCCTGTATAAAACTAAGGAGATTTTTTCAATGGAACAGCCTTCTCATTGGAACAGCAGTATATCACCTCAATCCATTTCTTCATAAGCATTTAATTATTCAGTCCTATAGAGGTACTAATCTTACTGATTATATTAGAAATGAGTTCAGACTCATGGCAGAAAATGGGGAGAAATCTGGGCTTCTAAAAAGTAACTAACATTTTGTACAAACCACACAAACCTCTGAGCCCTATTAAAATCACTGATAAGCAATCTTGGAAAAACATTCTCAAGTAATGGCTAACTGGGCTCTTGCAGCAAAGCAAATTGTTTTTTCTTGGCAAACATCCCACAAGCAATAGGCAGTAAGAAATTGTTTGTGCTACACATACAAGTTCTTGTGTGTATCTGCAATTCTAATGCCAAATTTGGTTCTATCTCAAAAACCACTTTAGTTGCAAAGAAAACTGCCAGCATCTTTACCAGGATATCTAGTTGATCCTTAGCAGGAGCTCCAAGGTCATCAGAAAGAATACCCATGTATTACTATAGCCAGTATAGAAAATCATTCTGTTCATTTGATGAAAGATTTCTACACGTTTTTTTCTCCTTTTGCCTGGCAAGAAAATTTGCTTGATCAGGGACATCTGGTTAGCATGTAGCACACAGAAGACACATTGCTTGCCCTTCGGTAATATAAACTTAAAATAATTTAAACTAAAAAGGCATTTTTATCAAATAAAAAGAAAAACAGCAGAAATGTGCATTGGTACATTGTGATGAATTGTTGGAGTGCTTGCAGTGGCTAAGGTAGAATAAATGGACTGGTGAAGATCAAGAATTCAAAGTGCTGGTATGGTGACTCACACCTGTAATTACATCACTTTGGAGGCTGACGTGGGAGGATTGCTTGAGCCCAGGAGTTTGAGACCACCTAAACAACATAGTGAAGTTTCAGATATAAAAAAAAAATTTTAAATAAATCAAAAAGTTAGGTGGAAGTGGTGGAATATACCTGTAGTCTCAGCTACTTGGGAGGCTGAAACTCAACTACTCAGGAGGCTGAGGTGGGAGGATTGCTTGAGTCCAGGAGGTCGAGGCTGCAGTGAGCCATGATTGTGCCACTGAACTCCAACCTGGGTGACAGAGTGAGACCTCAACTCAAAAAAAAAAAAAAGTGAAGCACTATTTTAAACAAGAGTTACATAGTTGAACCATAGTAATTTAAGTAGATATGTCACAGGATAGAGGGTTCTAAGGATAACTTCCTAGGAGAGAATGGTGTGAACACATATAAGAAAGGTTTTCTAAGTCTTTTTGCTGGGATTACACACATATACACACCCATACACAGGCGTGCGTGCGCATGCGCACGCGCGCACACACACACACACACACACACACACACACACACACACACATGATTTGCCTGGTAGTGTATAGTATGCACTTTTAGAATCCATTTACCAGTTGTTGTGACTTTGTTATTCATTGAGAGGTAAGAAATGACCTTCAGCTAAGTAATGCAAGACATAAATAAGTAATTTTCAGGATTTGTTATCTTTCTAGGTAATACCTATATCTTAAAACCAACTGCTTTCTGCATAGAAAAAAAAGGCAACAGAGCAAAAAATAAAGTTAGGAGAAGCGGTTAGAAAGCAAGGAAGGACTGTCTTGAGGATCTGTACAGCTGCTTAATTACATGGGCTTCATGGGGATCACCCAGACACTAAGTGTCTATAGAATTTGATGGGAGGTGTCAAGCTGCCATTTGTTTCTGAAAACTACAAAACTCTGCTCAAAGAAATCAATGAAGACACAAACAAATGAAAAAAAATTCCATGGTCATGGATTAGAAGATAAACATTGTTTAGATGTCCATTCTACCCAAGGTAATCTACAGGTTCAACACAATGCCCATTAAATTACCAACATCATTCTTCTCAGATCTAAAAATGACCATACAAAAATTCATGTAGAAATAAAAAAGACCACAAATAGTCAAAGCCATCCTCAGCAAAAGAAACAAAGTGGGAGGGGTCACACTTCCAGACTTTGAATTTATTATAAGGCTACAATAGTCAAAACAGAATGGTATTGGTACAAGAACAGGCATTTAGAACAATATAACAGCATAGAGATTCCAGAAGCAAAACGTTGATTTCTCAACAAACTCATCTTCGACAAAGCCTCCACCAACAACCACTGGGAGAGGAGAATCTATTCAGTAAATGGTGCTGCGAAAACTGACTAACCACATGCAGAAGAATGAAAGAGAATCCCTACCTATCACCATACACAAAAAGCAACTCTAAATGGATCAAAGACCTAAACGTAAAACCTCAAACTATAAGAATCTTAGAAAATGCAGGAAATTGGAATAGGCAACAAATTCCTGATCATAACACCAAAAGCACATGCCATAAGAGATATGATAGACAAGTAGAGCCTCATCAAACTGAAAAGCTTTTGCAAAGCAAAAAAAAAAAAAAAAAAAGGCCACAGAATGGGATAAAATATTTGCCAACTGTATATCTGACAAAGGCCTAACATCCAGGATCCACGAAGAACTAAAATAGCCGAAAGAAAAAAAACTAACAGTCCTATAAAAAAGTGAGCAAAAGACATGAATAGAACCTTCTCAAAAGAAGACATACAAATATCCAACAGACAAATGCAAAAATGCTCAGCCTCACTAATCATCAGAGAAATGCAAACCAAAGACACATTGAGATACTATCTAACACCAGTAAGGATGGCCTTTATCAATAAATCAAAAAACAACAGATGCTGACGTGGGTACTGAGAAAAGGGAATACTCCTACACTGTTGATGGGAGTACAAACCAGTACAACTTCTACAGAAAATAGTGTGGAGATTTCTAAAAGAACTAGAAATTGACATTCCATATGACCCAGCAAACTCCCCTCTGTGTAATATACATGGAAGAATACAAATCATTCTACAAAAAAGACACCAGCATGTTCATTGCAGCACTACTCACACTAGCAAAAACATGGAACCAACCCAGCTGCCCATCAAAAGTGGACTGGATAAAGAAAATGTAGTACATATACTCAATGGAGTATTATGCAGCCATAAAGAAGGACAGAATTATTAACTTCACAGCTACTTGGGTGGATTTGGAGTTCATCATACTAAATTATCTATCACAGAAACAAAATAACTGAATACCACATGATGTTCTCACTTATAAATGGGTCCTGAACATCTGTCATAATACTAGAAGAAAAGGATTAGCAGTAGTGGGACACTGCCAGGGAAGTGAGGCGGGGCACATAATCTCACTTAGGGTACCAGTAAAGTGAGGTCCAGATGGAGGCCCAAACTTCATCTGCTTGTACACCACTCATGTATCTAACCCTGACTTGTCCCCTACATCTTTATAATAAGATAAAGTAAAATAAATAAACAAAATAAAATTTGTCTCTAAAAAGAAAAAAGACCATGGAACGTATTGAATTCTACATACGCTATGTTTTTTGTTGTTGTTGTTGTTGTTATACATACATATTAATGGCAAAGTTTAGTTTATAAATAAGTCTATAAACAGTAAGCAACTAAGAATAACTAATAATAAAATAGAGCAATTATGAAAATATACTATAATGACAGTTGTGTAAATGTGCTCTCTCTCAAAATCTCATAGTATACTATACTCACCTGTTTTTGGATCATAGTTGACTGCAGGTAATTGAAACTGAGGAAAGGAGGGGATAATATATTCTCATACATTCCTCTGCTTTTTCCGTATCAGGAATTATACTCAAGAAATAACTTTTTATAAGATTTATTTATAAATTTAGTCTATTAAATGGAAGTTTATGTGATGATAAGACAAAAACAATGAAAACCAGATTATTACTCTGTGTGCAATAATTCCTGCCAAGGAAAAAGCAATTTAAGGAAGAATTTTTTTGTTTTAGATCTTTAAAAATTATAGTTTCCTTTATGGGTCTTAACATTATCTTAATGCTTTGGTGACATGTTTTTGTAAAATTTTTAGTTTTCAGGGCATGTGGATGAAAAACAAAGCAAGATTGAAAGCAGAAAACATATTTGAACAATAAAAGTGAGAATATCATTATTGCTCTAAGGTTAATTTTCTTTTTTTTTTCTTTTCTTTTTTTTTTTGAGTTAGAGTCTCACTCTGTCACCCAGACTGGAGTGCAGTGGCACAGTCCCAGCCACCGCAGCCCGCAGCTTCAACCTGCTGGGCTCCAGTGATCCTTCTGCCTCAGCCTTCCAAGTAGCCGGAACTACAGGTACACGCTACCACACCCGGCTAATTTTTTATTTATTGTAGAGATGAGGTCTCACCAAGTTGCCCCGGTGGGTCTCGAACTCATGAGCTCTGGCAATCCACTCGCCTTGGCCTCCCAAAGTGCTGGAATTACAGGCTGAGCCACCGAGCCTGGCACTCTGAGGTTAATTCTAAGTAAAAACAAAAGATCCAGATAAAAAGTGGGTAAACAGTTCTCTGATGTTTCTTCAATATGTCTTATTTTACTATTTCCAGCTATCTTAAAGTTGTCAATTTCATGAAGATACAAATTTTTCTCTAGGAAAAAAAATACCCAGAAAAATTACATTGATTTGTAATTGATTTTGAGACAGACTCGATTTATACTTATTCCTGAATGAATTTTTTGTCAGTTCATATTATTCTTATATTAGAAACTTAAAATGAAAATTGCTCATATTTAATGTCTTGAATTTATAGAATTTCTAAGTGTTCACTGCTATACAATGTAATAATCTGTTAGTGCAAGTCACTTTTCCATCTTAGCCGTATCAGCAGTTTGTGAATGCAATAGAATCAAATTTGGTATTGGAAAGAACTGAGACTCTTTGAAATATGTCAGTAGTTAAGGGAGTGGAAGAAAAAAAAACAACATTCCATGAGCTATATGTAGCAGTAAAGAATACTTAAATGTGGAAAATTTCCAAGAAATGAAATCAGAGTTGAGGAGAAGTAAGAAAAACAATGCCAAAATATCTTCAAAGACACATTAAACCTCTATGGGAGACTATAATGTCTAGCAAGCACAGTTAGCAAAAACCAATGTTCTGTATGCCATTACCACACAGATTCAGTCCCTTTCACCAAAGGATAGCTGATTGCTACATTTATTGTATTTTCTCTCCATGCAAACACTGGTCTCGTTTTATAACGGAAGACATGCAGAAATACGATGAGCTGCTTAGAGATTCACACTGCAGTAACACTCTGCTAAAGATATTACCAGATTCCTGAGTGGGATGTGCCACAGAAGTACTCCTAAGGGCTTTACATTTCAGTGAATCAGACTACCTTGGCACTGCATGTCGACTTTGTCACGTAGGCCATTTGAATACTCCAGAATCTGGGTTAAGAAAAAGCAGTTAGACAATCGATGTACTATTGCTGGAGTTGCCTTTGAAAGATCCCCCTGCCCAAGCAAGCCCAAGAGGGCGAAGGATAAGGAGTTCTGGGTTCTGAGCTCCATGCCTGGACTTTTTAAATGAAAACCGCTGAGGCTCCAGACTGTGTAAACTTCTTCAAAGGTACAACCCTGCCTCCACCAACAATAACTGTGTGTTCTCCCTACTACAAATGATCCCCATAGCCATGGCCTCTAGATAGTCTGGGGGAAGCCCAATCCATTACTTCAGTCTGTAAAAGAAACAGAAAGTCTCAGCCATTATCATAATAACTATTCTTAAATAAATACTATTAAAAAAAAAAAAAGCCTGGTGCAGTGGTGCTTACTTGAAGTCCCAGCTACTCAGGAGGCTAAGGTGGGTAGGTGGATCAGCAGAACCCAGGAGTTCAAGTCCTGCCTTGGCAATATAACAAGACCCTGTCTCTAAATAAACAAGCAAACAATGACAACCAAACTCTGATGCTTTAGAAAAACTTCATCTTGTAGCTCTCTGCTTTATATCCTGGCTTTCTGGCTTTGTCTTGGGTTCTTAATAGTGTCACCTTGGACTTTTGAGAGATAGATGGAAATATTAGTTACAAGTAGTATTGGTTCTGGTTCTGATCACCTGGTTGAAGTCTGATCTAGTGGTTAAGATCCACTTACCGGTTGTGAGATTTTTGGCAAATAAAGTTTCTGTACTTCGGCTGGGCTCAGTGGCTCAGCCTGTAATCCCAGCACTTTGGGAGTCCGAGGCGAGTGGATTGCCTGAGCCCATGGGTTCAAGACCAGCCTGGGCAACTTGGTGAGACCTCATCTCTACAATAAATCAAAAATTAGCTGGGCGTGGTAGCACACACCTGTAGTTCTGGCTACTTGGAAGGCTGAGACAGAAGGATCACAGTGTGAGTGTACCACTGCACTCCAACGTGGGTGACAGAGTGAGACTCCAACTCAAAAAAAAAAAAAAAGAAAGAAAATAAGTCTTTCTGTACTTCAATTACTTACTTCATCTGTATAATGGGATTAAAAAATCGCATCTTGCCAGTAGCATTATTATGAGTTTAATTTAGTTAATATTCATGAAACTCTTAGCACAATGTCAGAAAGGTGGCTTGTGCTTAGTAGATGTCAGTAACAAACTTCACACTGTGAGCTACTGAATATTTGGGCATCACAGTTCTGTCTTTGCTTTCCTTCTTTGTTCACTTGTGACCTTAAGTGGCCAGACTACTCAATTTGGACCTCAGTCGCCTACATCTATCCTCTGGGGATGCAAGCAGGCAAACATTCCATAGATGGCACCGTTCTGTTTCACTAGATTCTACTCCAGCCTTACTATGCGACCGCATCCATCTTCTTCTCTATTGTGTATTTGCACTAACTGGGAAGTGATTTGAGATGTTCTAAAAGGCCCCTAGAGCAAACATTGATATATTGGTATTTGTACTTCTAAAGCATTCTTAACTGCAGTTTAGAAAACAATTCCTAAGCAATAGATTTTGAAATATGAAAGACATTTTCAGGTATTGTTGCATATCGTTATATAATTCTACAGTTTCTAAGTAGCCTGGTCTTCAGTTCTCAGTGTATCATGTGTATAAAACTTGCAGCTGTCATGTCCAAGCTAAAATAAATGAAGACATAGAATCAACTTTATGTGTAAAACATCTAAACTAACTTTGCTGTAGGAAAAAAGGCTACATATGAAGAATTGAGGGAATTTCTGCTGACACCCAGATTCTGGAGTTATGTTTTAATTATGCAGTGTGCTCATAGTTCACGACAACAGAAAAAATTGTAAAAGGTCATGTAAAAGTTAACTAATATTCTAACAGGTACAACTTTAATCTTGAAATTCGAAAAAAAGCCTTTGAAAGTTTTCCAGGAATGTGATATAGATAGTTAGTGGTCGGTGCCATGAAACTGTAAAACAAGCCCCTAGTCTTCTGAGTTTGCTCTGGGGAAAAAGAAGATTGAATAGAAACAGTAGTTGACTATGGACTTGGCAATGGTCCCCAAGAGTTGCAGGTCAACGTTTGTCAAGAGGAAGGACTTGAAACTTGGATCAATTGGATTCTTTTTGTAATACTGGATTTAAATCACTGCTTACAAGAATAATGCTATTGTCAATATATACCAGAGAGGTGGTAGTTTAGAGCTTCCAAACAGTGAAAGATACCAAAGAGCTAGGTACACTTTGTAAACAAAACGTTTTGTATCTAGTATGAGTGCACACCATAGTTTTGTAGTCCAACCAATTAAAAAAAATGGCATGTCTACCTTAAAAGATTTACAAAACACAATCATGCACTGGAATCTCTAATAAAGGTCTCAATCTGAAAGCTTGGTTCTTTTTTTACCCAGTATACTAAAATAAAAGAGACTGAGTACATGGAAAATGATAAGAAGAAGGATGAACAGAAAAGAGAATCTTTTTTCCTGATCTACTAACCAACTATGCCCTGATAGAATTACAAAATTCATGTTTAAATTTTGGCAGGTTTCTTAAAAAATTAAAGGGCTCCAATTGGAATTCATAGAAAAAGCATAGGAAAATCTCTTTTATGACTTGACTTGTTTCCGAATTATTGTGCCTGCTTTACCTCGGGAAGAACAGGAAAAGAGAATTCAGATTGCCGTACATGAAAATGAATAAGAATGTCAGATGCCCCAGAATAATACACGTCATTAGGTGCAAGGTAAGTACACTATATAATGAAGAATCAACAAATTACTCCCCCCTCTCTATTGTTGTTTACTAACAACACAAAGTCTTGCCTTCTTTTTCCTGAGTGACCTGACCAACACATTTGCCTTTGTCCCCTTGTGATTACACATCTTGATCACACATTCATTTTTTTTATCTCCTAGAAAACCCAATATCCCCTGCCTGTTTTCTACAACCAAGAAAAAACAATAAACATTTTTTTTTTTTTTGTAGGAAATACACTCAGAGACCAACCCTGTGTCACCGTTAGAAGTTTACCTGGTGAAAAATGAAAAAGGAGTAAGAGAGACTTCTGTTAGTAGGCCTGTTTTTCATATAATTGCTGAGTTTTCAATACCTTAAGGATAAAAATTGTGTATCTTACGGCATTTTTATATGAGATGAGATCTCTGAAGTATTCAGAAGATACTAAATTTAGCTAAAGATGCAAGTACATTGAAATCTTGTGAGAATGATGGAGGGTCAGTCATTTGCAGTAGAATAGAATATCTTCATCATGGAAGAGGCAATGGAATGCACAATTGTTTATGAGTTTGAAATGTATATGAGTAGAAATCTTAATAGAGTTTGTTCCTTTATCCCATTACATTGGTAGAGACAGTTCATGTCCATTGTCCTCTTGATTCCCTTGAAGTGAAATCTCTTAGAAGTACCTCTCTTCCCTGTTTTTCCTTTCTTACTCTTTCCCTTCCCTTCCCCTTCCTCCCTTCCTTCCTTCCTTCCTTTTCTGCCTTCCTTCCTTCTTCCCTCCCTCCTTCCCTTCCCTTCCCTTCTCTTCCCTTCCCCTTCCTTCCTTCCTTCTTTCCTTCCTTCCTTCCCTCTTTTATTCTGGTCTTTAGTCATGTTTGGATTGTTTTGCAGAATGTTTAGACTATTTTCTTCACGTTGTCACCAGCTCATTACCACAGAATTACACTTCACAAACAAGAACTGGCTGGAGAGCCAACTTGGCTTAGCTGTGCTATCTAAGGGAATTATTAAAAGGTTGAATTTCTTTCTTTTTGAAAAGACAAGCACAATATGACCAGCAAGCAGGCAGGGCTACTGACTGTTCCTCTCTTCAGTGCTGTCTTGTGGCCTTTGCTCTTATAGAGTCACTCGCTGATGAAGTAAATAGCAGTGGTGTTGTTTTTCTGCTTGGAACCAAGATCCCTTGTGCTTTGTTGCAAAAACACATCCTTTACAGCTTTATTGAAATCGTCTTACAATTTCTGTTGTTGTTAGGCGTACTAACAACTAGAAGTCAATATTTCACAATGATTATAAACACTGAACTTTACACAAACACACACACACACACACACACACACACACACACACACACACACGAACAAGAATTACCAAAACATCCTCTTTTAGGGTGGAAAGTTAAATGCAATTTTAATCCAATTATTTATATTAAGATATGGTTTCTTAAAGTATGGTACCTGTACCATGATTTTAGATTCTATACTGTGGAATATACATTTACACACATATATGTATACACACATTAAACATTTATAATGTATATACACATTATACATTATAAATGATTTTTGATGTAGTGTTGCTTTACTGTTTAGATAACTTTGATTAGATAGAGTTACAGAATCTAAAAAATTCCAGGTAAATAATAAGTTAGAGATATGCTTGTAAGATAAAACTCATGAAAGTAGTCAATATTGTATGCTTGGAAAATAATTCAATAAGAAACTCTTCTTGCTGAACACATAGCTAGCAGCACATATTTACAATTCAAAGATAGAAAACAGAGCATCTAAAATGTTTATAACTGTCTCATATGTTTTGCTTTTGTTTGGTAGTCTGTTTTTGATGTTATCATCAATGAACTTTTGACAAGCAACTATAATGTCATCAGTGATTATTAAAAAACAAAAAAAAACTAGATTCTAACAAGTCTATTCATATCTTTAAAAGCATGTTGGTATATTAGAAGATCTCTTATTCTTTGAGAGGATATTTTCATTCTTCTCAATAAAATATCTTTGGTAATATTATGTTAGCAAAATTAGAGCAGGTTATGGTGTAGCAATCATCCATTCCTCAAACTATTATGAAAATACTGGGATAAATGTTAGAGAAGGGAACCCCAAGAATGAAAACATAAAGAAGAATGACTTAACATCATTTTTACATTAATTAGAATCATTATATAAAGAACATCTTTTATTCTTTACCCATATCTACAATCCTTGGCCATATGTGGCCATATCTAAAAACCCAGAGTTAAACTTACATTACTAATCACTCTTTTTCTAAACCAACTCCCTATCCTAATAACTAACAAGACATTTTCTCCTCCTCCCCCATTCCCAGTCCTTATTAGAAATTCCTTCTCCGGGGCTCCATTTATTGTGAATTACATCAGTTTGACCAGACATCTGTTCTCTTAGGAGTGTTAAAGCTTCTATGTCTAATGTTCCTTCCAGAAAAGGCAAGGATCTTACATGCTCTTGACTTCCGTGATGAAAGTGCCTGGGTAATTTAAAATACACATTATCAAGAATGTGCGGTAGCATACGTGAACCAAATGTGCCTTAAAGTCCTGAACCAAACCAGTAGGCTATAAAGCTTAGCTCCTCTCCCCCACATCTGAGAGTTGGAAGAAGGGTATCTGGGTTGACTTATTGACCATTGAGGGGTGGAAGATGCTATGTGGCATAAAGGTCAGAATTCCCAAGGTTGGCATCAGGATGTTGACGGGGATACTGCAGATATACAAACGATTTCTGTTTACCACAGTAATGGGCCATTCCCAGACTGGAGGAAGCCAGGACTGAAGTACAGCCAGAGAGTCTTCTTTTTAACTGAGGTCTCTTAAGACCCAGAAAAAGGGGAAAGTCCAAATAAAAAATTAAAAAATTAAAAAATAAAAATTTATCTCGCATTTCTACTTTGTTTCTTTCACATAGTTTTTATTCATATCTCATTTACTATACCTTAATAAAGATACCAGTTACTTTTGAAATAGGCCTTTGTCAGATTGCCAATATCTTGAAATCTTAAAAACCCACTGCAAATGTGAACACAGACTTTAAATAACCTGGCAGCTGGCCAAGCATTGAAGATCTTTAAGATGAGAGTAGTCAGCCATCCCACTTAATGTTTTGATTTTGTGCTTGAATAAAAGAAGACTGGACCAGATAACTTTCTAACTTGAAGATTCCATGACTCTATTTTTCAACTATATTCATATTCCAAGTATTCTATAAACAAATGTTCTACAAGAGAAATTCTAAAACTATTGTAGTTTGGTGTGTTTGCCTCTCTGACTGACATTCTCTCTCTCTCTCTCTCTCTCTCTGTCTCTCTCTGTCTGTTTCTGCCTCTTTGTTTCTCTCTTTTTTCCTTTCTACTCACTCCACCCCTAAATATGGAGCAATAACAAATTCCTTCACTAAGGCAGCAAAGTTTTTAGTTATTACCATACATGTTTTTAAATTCTCTTCTCACTGATGAAAACATGTGATATGAAACACTGAAGAAACCTCAGGGGCATTCCAAGCATTTATGGACAAAAAGTCATGACTTGTGGAATTTTCCTTCAAAATGCATGTGAACTGAATCAAAGAGACATAAGAATTTATACTTAAAACTTCTGAAACAAAATGGATGCATTCTGTCAATCCCTGAATAATGTAACTCTGAAATAACATAAATCAATCCAGTGCATTCCATCTACCTTTGCATTCTTCTGGTGCAAGGACTTCTAATTTTATTTAGACCATTAAAGCAACCTCCACACAGACTTTTTCCAGTCCTGCTTTAGAATCCCTTTCTATGAGTACCAGGTTATGCTGGCAAGAGTCCTACTCTGATCCTATCACAACTCTGCATGAAACAGCACTGGCTCCCCTCTACCTACTAAGAAAATGCCTGACCTTGATATTTAAATATATCTATAGTTTTGCGTTGCCTTATTATTCTAGTCTTATTTTCTATAATGTTCCTATTTCTCAATATCATCACTATTGACATTTGAAGCAGATAATAATTTGTTGAGATGTACTATACTGGGCATTGAAGAATGTTTAGTAGTATTCATGTACTCTACCCAACAGATACCAGTAGCATCTTGTAACAATCAAAACTGTCTCTAGACATTGCAAAATGTCCCCAAGGGGGCAAAATCATACTAGTTGAGAAACACTGCTATAATAAAATCAAGTTGCATTATACATTATTCCTAAACCATGTCCTACTTCTTTCTAACAATGTATTTTTATGGATAATACTTTCTTATACTAAAACCCTACCATAATTTCCTCCCCCTGCCCCCACACACAGTAATTTCATCTCTTAATATTACAGGCCATCTAGAGTTTCTTCACTGAAACCTTTCTCAATTCTTGCATCCTGATGTGGTCATTCTTTTCAATCCATCCTTTGTCTCCATCTCATTCATTATACATCCATCCTTTTGGATCTTACAATATTCACATTGATCTATTTGTCAAACTGTCCTTGAAATGTTCTAATTAATTCATTTAACTTATAAGTATCGAGCTCCTACCATGTGCCAGGCATTGTTGTATGCACTGGGACTAGAGTTCTGAGCAGTGCGGGTTGGGAAAGAAGTAAATGGTAGATGGAGTCGTGTGTATGGGGGCAGGCCATAATAAATAAGTTTTAAAAATACACAACGTGATGAAACAAACAGATGTGCAATAGACTATACCAAGTAAAATCTCTTTAGGTGGAGCAATCAGGAAAAGCCTTACTGAAGTTTAACATTTAAGCTGAGAACTGAATTACGAGAAAGAATTATCTTAAATCTTTGCCTTTAGTGATACCGACCCGTGCAAAGACACTGAGCCAGGAGTAAGTTTGGCTTACTTGAAAATTTGAAAGAACTTCCTGAGGCTGGATTACAGGGAAGTTATAGGAAATTAATTGGTAGAAGTAAGCAGGAACCAAATTGTGCAGGGCCTACTCATTCAAGGCAAAGCTTCTGGATTTTCTTTGAAATGGTTTAAGAAGCACAGGAACATGACACCATTCGGTTTACACCATTACAACACTACTCTAGGAATCTGTATGAGGAATGAGGAATAGCATTTCAGTTTAAAGAACCTCAGAATTAGAGGATATCTTACTTTTTTTTTTTTTTACAGCTAATCCAAAAGGATTACACTAAATTTTAGAACATTCCATATGTAGAATGAAGGCATTGGAGCGGAGATAGGGTATTGACTCTTTCAGTCCTTAGGACAGGGTGCTTCTAGCTGTCACCTTAATGTGCCAGAGAAATATTTCCTATGTGTTCCATGATGTGAAGAGGGATAGGAAGCGTCCCTAAAACATAGGGTTAAAATAGTGATCTACAATGGCACATAAACAACCCCAAAAGACTGGGAACTGATTATCTCCAAAGAGAGCCTTTTCCAGATCTAAAAAATTCTGCTTTTCTTTGGGCTGGGTTAGAAATGTGTGGAATATACTGATGATATCATAAGTAGATCCATGTGGCTCATGCAAAATTTCTTTCAGAAGAGAATTCTCTAATTCAACAAAACTCCTCTGTCTACAAAATTGTCTACCTCTCAGTAAAAATATCAACCTCTTCCAAGGACTTGTCTCCTCTGCATCTACTTTTCTAGATATAACCACGTTTCTGGACCACTCTTAAACCCTATCACTTCAAATGGTCTCATTAACTGTAAGATATGACTTCAGTATGACTCCCTATGATAAGTTTTCCCTGATCACCCATCACCATCTTCAGGAAATGGGTCATTCTTTTCTCTTCTGTGTCTTCTCTTCTAAACTGTAAACTTCTTGAGGACAAGGAATAAGCCATATTTGCCTTGTGATATTGAATGCAAAATAGGGCATCTACTACACTACAGATGACCAGTGGTTATTTGTTAATCAATATGGATGGAGCAACTCTGAACTTTGGAGTAAAAATTTCAAATCTTAATTCTACTAATCATGGGAGTTACTCATTCAAACATTTGTTCTACAATTATTACTGAGTGTCTGTATGCCCAAGTGATAGAAATAGATGGGCCCCGCCTCATAGAGCTTATGGTCTAGATGAAGCAGCAAACACTAATCGAATGATTAAGTGATGAATAATTGCAAAAGTGTGTGAACTTTATGAAGGAAAAATATAGAATATATATTAGGGAAACCCAATTTTGCCTGAGTGTTCAGGAATGCTTTATTGATGCAATGAAATTGGAGCTAAGACCTAACAGATGGGTAAATCTTGAGAAATGTAGTTAAATTCCATAAGCCTCAGATTCCTCACAAGTGGAATGGGATCATAATGCCTTCTCTTTAGAATTCTCCCAAGAATTAATCAGTTAACATATGTAGAGTGTGTGATGAATAAGAACAAGTAAAATAGTAGGAGAACTTAAAACTCCCTGTCGTGATAAATTGTATATATATATATATATATATTTAAATTGTATATATATATACCATATATATATATGTTGAGTTTCTAATCAGTACCTCAAAATGTGATCTTATTTAAAAATAGAGCTATTGCAGATGCAATAAACTATGTTAGAATAAAGAAACACTGGAATAGACTGGGTGCTTAAACCAATATGAATGGTGTCCTTATAAGAAAATTTAGACACAGATGCAGGAGGGAAAAACGTCATGCAACAATGGACACAGAGATTGAAATGCTGTAGTTGCAAGCCAAGGAGTGCTAAAGATCATTAACAAACCACCAGAAGCTAGTGAGAAAGGATTCTCTGCTATAGGTTTCAGAGGGGGCACGGGCTCTGTCAAAACCTTGATTTTGAACTACATGCCCCAAGTACTGTAAGACAATAAATATTTGTTGTGTTAAGCCACTCGGTTTGTGTCACATTTTTACACAGTCCTAAGAAACTAATACACATTATAAAAGGGTTTGAGTTGCCTATGATAGGCAATGATGTGAACTTTGAAGATTGATGAGCTGGAAGGTAGAATCTGAACAAGAAAATATACATTGAAAGGTGTCTTAGGAAGATAAATCTAAAAATGTGTTTACCATATTCATGTATTTTCTGTTCTATTGGCTCCTTGAGGGCAGACCCCATGTCGCCCACGTCAAGCTAAACTCAAAGTATAGTGGTTGAATGAATTATTTCAAATAAACATTTGGGTACATAAACTATTTATGGAAATTTGGAGGTAAAACACTTTCATACATTGAATTTTTACTCCTCGGAAGCAAAAATCATCTTCTCGTTTTATTTAATTGAAGAGGCAAAGCATGCAGTAAATTAAGTCCAATTTGCATGCAATTGTGCATGCAATGTAGATCTTGGCTTTAACTAGAGAGCAAGCTGTGTACAAACTCAAGCACTCTTATATTTGAAGTTAACATTAATTGTTTCCTTAAAATCTTCAGTAGTTTTCTTTCCCTGCTTTCAAAGACAAATATCATTGCATTTCTCTTTCAACTTTAAAGCCCACAAAATCCATAACTAATAATAAGAATCTATCCCTCCGGGGCTAATATATTTCTCTGATAGCATAGTAGTAATGCCTATGAGCTCTGTTGCAAGGTTGTAATTCCATAAAAAAATTCATAGCTTTAATTTATATGGTTTTGCTCTATTTAATTATATTTATCATCCAATAATATTCTGTACTTATAAAAATAGTGAATAGTGTGTAGAAGAAGCAATGTACTGTACCATATTTTATGAAATTTCATATGCCACGAGTATTGATTGGGTATAAACTAGAGAACATACTTTGTTTAAATTAAGGTTTTAAATTCAATTTCATACCAATTTCTTCAACTCATTATCCGTAATATATTTGTTTACATCCATGGAAATGTTACCTGGTTAAACTACTAAACTTCACCTAATTCAAATTGATTTATGTATTCTATCCTCTCAATTTGTGTGATTTTATGTTGTGATCATTAAATAATGAAAAAAAGGACCTTAGCTTAATCAAATTATTATTGTTGCCCATGAATGTTAATTAAATATACAAGGAAAAAGAAAGCAGAAACCAGATAAAAGAGGACCCTGGATGTGTTTGAAGATGCCACACTGACCCTAAAAGAGATTTCAGTTGAAGCAGTTCTCAGGGTTTTTCCAGTGTCCCTCACTTCCATGCCACAGGAGACCTTTATTCTATTGGGCATTAGCTCCTGTGCTTCTCTTTCTGGGAATT
Organism: Carlito syrichta; assembly: GCF_000164805.1. Classification (NCBI taxonomy): domain Eukaryota; kingdom Metazoa; phylum Chordata; class Mammalia; order Primates; family Tarsiidae; genus Carlito; species Carlito syrichta. The sequence continues at coordinate 442,526 of NW_007253833.1, read as the reverse complement.
ATTTCCTTCTTTAGAAATTCCCAGATTTGTTTAACTATTCATTATCAGTAGTTCTTAAACTCTAATGGTGGCTACAAAGATTCCTGGACCCCACTCACATCTATTGAAATCAGATTCTTGAGGGACAAGGCTTAGGAATTTGCCTTTTCCTAGGTGATCTTGTTTCAGAAGACTTAAAACCTCAGAGGGAGAAACACTGTCCTAAACTTTCTGGCTCAGTGGTGCTCTCCCAGCACACTTGACTTGAAACTGATGGATGCCCTCCTCCTGCTGGACAGATAAGGTTTCCCCATATACCCTCCTATGCTCTTTTCTCCTCCTAAAAGTCATATAATCTTCTGGGATATCTTGGGCTAATGGTAGAGTGCTGGAAGGATTTCCCTGATTCACACAGATGCATCTTCATAAAGTTCTTCCACCGGAAGAGGCTGGAACCTGCACCAGAGACTCTAATGGTGGAAATGTATCCAGGTGATAATTAGGTCCTTGCCACCTTCCCTAAATAGTAAGTTGTGCATGTCCTCAGTGTGTGTAGTAGTAAAGATAGGCAGTGAATATCTCTTAAATAGGCCTTTCTACTGGATAGATTTCAGCTTGGAACCCAGGTCTGCCATATTCCTAAGTCAAGTTATAGAGCCTCTCTGAGCTTTGCATTTATCAAAAGGAGATAATAATTTATACTTTCCAGAATTCTTATATTAATAGTAGTGGGTGAAGAATACCCATAACACAAGTGCATAGTACTTAACAAATGGCAGTAAAAAGGTATAACAAAAAGGTATAATTTCTATTTTTTTAAAAAAGCTTGGTCCTAGTTCCTTAGTGATCCCAGGAGTCCATGTAATCCTTGCACTACCAACAAATGCCATCATGTTGGGGTTTGTTCCAGGTTCTTAGCTGCAACCTCCATGGTCCAAGGTGAAGGCTGAGATTAAATTAGTTGAAGTTCTTGGATTTTTTAACTTGGGGCATAGTGTTGCAGAGAGGGTGGACAGAGAGGGATATCCCCATTAGAATGGTCTTTAAATTGGCAACCAAATATCAAACAATGGTATTAATGTGAGAAAAAAATTATTTATTTCTTCTGAGAAAGAAAATTTTTTATTTCTTCTATCTAAACTACCATACTTTAGAGCAGTTTCATGAGTAGTTTTCCATCACTTCAGTTCCTGAGAATGGGGCAGAGGCTTTGGACAGCTGGTTTGTTTGTTTTATTCTTTTCATTTGTTTGTTTAATTCTCCATTATGAATTGGGCATGAAATGCACACTCAAATTCATGCATTAAATATCCCTGGCATAAAGGACACGCATTAAATATCACTGACATAAAGGACATCCCCAATGTACTCAATCATTAATGAGCTTAGTACTGAGTTTCAATCGCAAGAAAGCAGTGGCAAGTTTCAGTATGTCCTACAGCAAATGACTGAAGGTTTTTACCTTCCTTGTAACATGAAGAAAGCACCAGATTATCTCCTAGCCCTGAAACTAACAAGTGAGGAGTGTCTATGTCCTAGGTACTACCACCTGAAGTAAAGGATAAAATTATATAGCCCTAAAATTAACTTACAGTCTAAAACCCTGGGCCCTATGCTTTTGTGAATTAATGAGACCTTTGAATTATTCAATAGACATTTTATTCCCTCTTTCCACAATATTGGTCCTCAATATTCAGACACTTCCATGCGTGCAGTACTCATTTGGAAATATGTATCTTCAAATCATTCTTATGCTTCTTCCTCTTAAAAGAGCATTTAGTTTTAAAGATCACTGTATGTGGCCTTCCATAAGTTTTCATTTGTTGGCAATCCCTGGACAGTAGATGGAGTTTAAGCTTAACCGATCTGGTTATTTTTATGTTCTTAAATATGAGAAGTGATCTTAATCTTTGTTGGATACCTACTGGAAGCATATTTAATCCTCTATTACATGATATGGTTTCCAAATGAGTTTCTGAAAACTACCATCCTAACTCATTACTCCTCTTCAGAAGTGTTTGAGTACATCTCCAAATATAGACAAAATGAAAAATGGACGTTTAAAATTGTACTTAGATTAGAAATGTATAATTGTAGTAGTGTGTGTAAGAGAAAGAAAAGACAAGAAGGCAATGCACAGAAGTTGTCTTTAGATTTTGGAAGCTGTGTATATAAGGATATATATACACACACATATAATCTCACATATAATTTATATCATCTTTTTGGTTCTGATTTGATCTTCTAGATCTATAATTCAATATAAATAATTGCAAATTGCATGTTTATTTATGTTTTTAGGTAAATACTTTCTAAGCCTAACTTTATATAGTAGAGGCTGATAAGATCAGTTTAGGCTTGCAACTACTTTTAGAATTTGTTTTTCTCACAAAGGGTCAAAGTATTATTTAAAAAAAAGAAAGAAAAGACGTTTGCTCTCAGCCAGCCACAACAACTAGGAAAAACATTGAGAAAAAAAAAAAGACAAGTAAAACTATCTTTTAGACTTCTATTTGCCCTTCCAAAGTGTCCTGGCTTAGATGGCTATTGAGTATTGAATAGCTTTGTCTATTCTTAATCCAAAGGTACTGCAAAGCAAAATAAGAGTAATAAAGAGGGATTAAGACTAAGGCCACTACATAGAGTCATCAAGTCATGGAAAAGACTTTCATAACATTTCTAACTCCGTGTCTGCGTGTCTAAAATAGAAACTGTTCTTTGAGCAATAGAGCCCTTGCACTGACCTGGAACAATGATGCAGAAACCGATTGAGTTAGAATTGAATTACACAATCACTTATTCATAGTATACACTCTTACTGAGTGACTCAGACATTAAGCATGGCACTGTGTACTGAGTGTTCAAAGCCATACAAGGCAAGGTCCCCACCTTCATAGAGCTTACATTTAGTGGTTAAGGGAGACAAGTCAATCCAGGAGAGTGTGGAAAGTGCTGTACTCTAGTGGAATTCAAAGCCATCACTCCCACCCTCATATAATATAAACATATTTTGTTTAACTTGTTAATACAATGTTATGACCAGATCAAACAAGCTTTTCAGAAGCTAGATAGAGACAATCTCAGAATAAGATTGATTGGTAGATACAAAATTGGCTTATGTCCAACAGGGCCATAATCCTTTAGGGTTATCTGTTCCACCTGGCAGAAAATATTAGCAGCTCCACCATGAAAAAAAAGCTACCAGTTAACATGAAACTTCACTAGCTGTGGGATTTTTAATTAATAGTAAGCAGAGAGGTAATCTAGGTATATGCTAGTTAATCTTTGGGTGGCCTTTGTTTCAACAGGACAATGAAAAGAAGCTGCCCACTTTTTTAAAAGAAACTTATTTCTTAAGCTTAAAATATATTTTCTGAAGCACAGAAGAAGATATCTTGACCATTTGGGTGAAGATGGGTCGGGGGCAAACAGGGCAATAAATATTTGAGCTGAGATTAGGAAGATAAGTGGGAAAAACTTGACAAGGATGGGAAGATAGGCATTTTCAGGAAAATAGAGAAAATGTGTGACAACTTTATGTCATCCCACTGTAGGCTGGTAATTCAAAACAACAACAACAACTCCAGTAAAAGGTAGAAAACTCAGAAGTTCCAATCCTTATATTAAGGAATCAGTGTAGCAATTTTAATAGGCATGGATTAAGAAATAAGCTCCCAGGGTGGCATTATCCAGAAGCTGGAGAGGACCAGAATGCCTCCACAAAGACTAGGGCATGGCCCATTTTAGATCAGGAGCATAGTGGAAGACTGAAAAAGGGGAAAAAAACTGTAAATGGGCTATTTACTAGCCACATGTGCTGCTTGTCTGAATCAGTTTGTGGTCTCTCACTTACTCAATTTAGAATTCTGTACATCTGGGTGTATTTTTTCCAGTGTTTCCTATCATATCAGTGACAGAATTGCCAACACAGAGGTATCCATAAATTATACTGCAGTCTAGTAGTTTCTAGTGTCTGCAAAGCTTGGAACAAAAGACTCAAATGCAAATGTGAGCTGCTTAATTCAGTGAGTATTTGTGATGTTACCCAGGTGCCAATGACATCTTTCTGACCAGCTCAGAGGCACCAGGGACCAACCCAACATACATTTTTAATGTGCTCAGCTGTGACAGCATATACACACAGAAGACCTTAAGGCCTTAAAGTCATCCTCCTGGAAACCACTGCACTTTTAGGGACCCAGAAGAAACGGTTTAATTAATCTTCTTTTTCAGGGTAGCTTTTTTTTATATAAATTATGTACACTGAAAACCTGCCAATTATAGCAAATTAAGGGACTTGGCAAGTGCATCCCTTAGAGGCAGATGGTAAATAATACCCAGATTCTGATTTGAAATAGGACCAGAGATTAGCTGGTGCAGAATGTAAAAGCAAACCAGCTATGAGAAATAAACAGATTTAATGTGAGCACAAGAGGAGGGTTTTGGTTTAGGAGAGCTATCATGATGTGCTGAAAAATGGTTAACTCGTTATCTATTATTACACGCATTTCCATGAGATGAACCTGCTCTTAGAGCTTTTTTCTGCGACTCTCTGGTGAACAACTATTCACTGGGTTAGTATCTTCCTGATGTTACCCAGATGCCTCAGTTACCTTACCTGTACAATGAGCATAGAGCAGGTTGGGGTGAGTTTTTAATGACTCATAATGCACTTAGCACAGTGCTTGGCAAACAGTATTTGCTCGATAATCTTAGCTGTTTTTGTTAGTGTTGTTATAATATGACTACAAAAACAAATTACAACTCTCACCCTTCACCCTTATCTTTTCACCCAAAAAAAAAAAAAACTGTTGCTTACAAGGGCTGATAATATGCTAGGGCTTGTTCCACCATTTTAATCTAACAAATGAGGAATGGGAGGCTTGGAGAGTTTAAGTATTGTGTATTCATCATACAGGTAATAGATAGCTGGTCCTGGGTGCTTAATTACCTTGACACCCTACTGTAACTCAAAGATTGAAAACCAAATAAAACTAAGGAAGTCCTGAAACATAAAGTGCTCAGACCGGTGTAGCCTTGAAAGTGCCAGAAGAGGACTCTGTATATCAAAGTTGCGGTGATTCGTTCGGGGATATAGTCAGACAAGCGTAAGACAGGGTAAGGATAGTTTTCTGCTCACCTTTTCACTCCACCAAACTCAGTTTGCGTGTCTAGTTTGAGTAACTACAGCAAGGAGCATCTCACATTCTCTGCCTAATAGCTAGATTTATTTTTCACTAATTCACAGCAGAAATCATTCTGAACAATTATTAGGTTCAGTTACAGACAACACATTTTGAAAAAAAAAAAATTGAAGGAGAGAGGCGGGGAGACACCCACCAGACAATGAGGTGAGAGTGGAGGTTTGAAGGAGGTAAACAGAAGAAGGAGCAAAGCTCTCAGCTCTGTTTGCAACTCTCAGAAAACAGCCCCCACATCAGCCAGTCTGTATACTGACATCTTCCAAGAGTTTGAAGTCACAGATAGGACAAACTCAAGTACAAGTTCGTCATGTAATTCATCTTCAGCCTGGGTTGCTAAAATTAGGGAATGACTCAATCATCATACATCATTACAGCTATTTTCGAGGCTGTAAGTGATGCGGTGCGCCGGCACTGATGCAAAAGCTTACCCCAATTAGCTTCTGCAAACGCTCTTTCTTGCAACAGGGCTTCGTTTCCTGGGAGCCTTCAATCTAATTACAGGGCTTGATTCTCCCGCAGGGCCTGCCTGGTCAGATGATTTCATTTTACTTTTAGGCTAACCTTTGCCATCAGTGATGTCACTGAAGTGTTCCTTCTCTTGAGAGGCTCCTAGGAGCACACTACGAGGTTAATTTGTTTGATATTTGGTTAAAGAGACTTCTCTACTGGAGGGGCCTTGTTTTGCTGTAGGCAGGTAATGGCACAAAGCGGGCATCTTCAGATGAAGGCAATTTGTACCCAGCTATCACAAACATAGCTTTCTGCACTAACTACCCAGGAGCCACTCAGATGGAAAATCACTGCTGAGAAAGAAGTCAGTGGATCCTTTCTACCATTCAGATTTTTCACTCAAGGAGACTTTGCATATTTTCTAGTGTTTTTCCTCTCAAAAACATGAGCTACAAGGTTCAGTGGAAAATGTAACCAGTTATGCCACGGTAAAAACTTGTGTTTAACTACTTTAAGCAACATAAAAACAACAATGAAAAAAAGCACAAGCACCTTACAGGCAACAATTCCATCATTATTTTTCTCCAAACTCCAAGTGTGTTTGCTACCTAATCCTTTTTACCACTCCCTAGCCCTTTCCCTGGTGAGCGTGGTCCTTTCTGTGCCAGACTAAAGATACTATAGAAAAGCTCAGATCCTGGCTATCGCCATCTGCAATACTGACCAAGAGGGTTTGTAAACCAAACCACAGCCACCAGTTGAGAAACAAAAATCATGGCAAACTAACTTTTTTTAATGAGCCACATAAAGAAAAAGAACTGATCCCACTAATTTTCTTCATTTACTAATATCGCTCAAAATAAATATCCTGCCCTAACTTTATTGTTTCTTCTTAAATCAACTCTGAGCATCCTATTTTATCTATTAGAGCTTCCCACAATACCTCCAACTGCTTGTCTTTCCATGCACAGTCTAGATCGTTATTTTTGTCTAATTGAATACAATGTCATCTCCTGTCTCTCAACAATATTTTAATTTCTATTATTTCGTGGATAATGGGAAAATCTTTACACCAAAATAACAGAGAGTATGAAACATAATATGCAATCAGCATAGGAAAGCAGCAAATGAAAAATGTAAGACTTTTAAAACACAAATAACAGGGCCGTCATCAAATCTGACTAAACGATAAACCATATAGACAAAATGTACTCAGACGTACACGACACCTCTTGAATATAAGGGTGTAGCTTACATTAAAAGCTATAACATGAGAATAAATTTTAGAAAAATCACTTTATTTAACAGTTAATAAATTACAGGACACAGTGATAGTTTCAGCTGAAATTTTAAAATAAATGCTTCTTTAGATAAGTTTGAGAAGAATGAGGTAAAAGGTGCTTACTGAAACCTTGGGCAAAGATTAAATGGAAGAGTGAAGCTACAACACATCATTTTCATTCCCAGTCTGCTTCGCAAATTTACCAACTTAATTTTCGAAATAAAATAAATCATTATCAGCAGCAATTCAAAAGGAAAGGTGCACAGCTGAAAGCAATAAACATTAACAAATATATAAACCAAAATGCGGCACCGTAAGATTCTAGAAAAGAGCAACATAGTGTGGGCAATGGGATTGCCTTCTAAACCTTTGTCAGCAATTGAGAAGTGACAGTGCTAAGTCAATAAAATACTGAGGATTTTCAGCAACACCGTCAAACTTGGGAAAAGCAACATGAAATTGTACTCTTGTATTTTTCTTCTTCTGACTGAAAAGTTGTGAAGAGTTTCTGGGAGGGAGGGTGAAAGGGAAGAAATGAAGAAAAATGAGGATAGTTAAGTTTTCAGGAGCTCATCATGAATAGAGGATAAACTGGGAATGAGATGCAAATCCTATCGATTAGAGAAAAACATGGTTTAAGGTGTTCAGTACAACCTCAGCCCACCTCCTTTTCATCGTCCATACTCTCAAACTGTAGCTCAATGGGGGAAGCAATAAAAATAGATATCAATCATGGTGGGAAAGAAATAAAAGAAATTTTTTTTGCACTTTATCAGCAACATTAGCAAATCAGATCATCTGCATCAAATAATTCACATCAAGTATAAGCAATACTAAAAGAATCTGAGTGCCAACACTTCTAAGGCATTACAGGGGGAAAAAAATTAAGAAATAATTAGTAAGTGAAAAATAGGCACAAACACATAAAAGTAAAAAACAAAAATAAAAAGTATGAAAGAAAGCATAAGACCAAAAGGGGAGGAAATATCTCCATAAATGCATTGCATTGTGCTATAGAAAATTATAATAAAAAGATCATTTCAATTTTAAAAAAGAAACTGAAAAGATATCGTGTCCAGTAATATTGATGTTCCAAGCAAAAGTATTATAAAGCACACATAAATTTTAATAAGAATAAAATAGACAAAGCTAAAAATAAAATTGCTACTCTAAATTAAGAGTGTTTTAATAATCACAACAGATAATGAAGAAAAGTACTAGAAGAAGGAAAGAAGAAAGAAAGGAAGGAAATAGAGAGGGTGGGAGTAAGGGAAGAAAGAAAAAAAGAAAGAAAGAAAGAGAGAGAGAGAAAGAGAGAAAGAAAGAGAGAAAGAAAGAGAGAAGGAAAAAAGACAATATGACCATGTTCAAAACAAAGATAAGCCTACTCAAAATAAGTAGCTTCCTTGAAGAACAAAACCCAACCATAAACTCAAAAATGTATTAAACAATATAAAACTAGAAAAAGTTTCTGAAAAAATGGGGGAAAGTAACTAAAAATAAAAAGAACGTACTATAATCCAGGCAAAAGTAATACAAAATACTCAAAGCCAAAGTATTCTGATCGACTATTGAATTTCAAAAATAACGACATTTTCATGCTACCTCCAGAAAATGAAAGTCATAAATCACAATTCCCTAATTTCTTACACAGCAATATTTAAAGTTAAAAGATTAGCGGTAAAATTCCAGAAAGTTTTGAAGAAAGGAAAAATATGTCACATAAATTGTTTATCCAGTCAAGCCTCAGGGACAAAAGTAATTAAAAAATAAAAAAATAAAAATAAATTCAGAACTATACAAGAACTCAGAGAATATAGTATCTGGATGACTTATGCTAGCGAAAAGTCATTGGGTTCCACTATACATTTTATGTCATTTTTAAATATTTTAAGGGATTGAGATGGAGTTGAGTTTGAATACGAGAAAGAAGTTGGTTGTAATAATGAAAGATAAACAAAATGAAGGCGTTCTAAGCTGGTGGAAATACAAATGAAGGAAAGAGGCACATTTTTAAAGTTTGCAAACAATAGTAGCTAAATTGGTATTTTCTCTAAATCTCTCAGTTTCACAGAAGATTTGGCTATCCCAGTATGTTAACTAACACTTTATATTTGTATACATTCTATACCCATTTTCGTCAACTTCTAAAGCTTGTTTTGTTTGCTAAAAATATTTGCAAGTCAAATTATAACACTTTTTCTTTCAGAAATTTAAAAATTTATGCAACTTTTAGAATTGGTAATGTAATTTGCACAAAATAATTGGAATATCCATTATAACTTGTGAAAATTGATTTTCAAAAGTTTGAGTATTATTTCATTTCTATTCATGCTTCAAGGTTTAAAATGTCATATTTTAGAACGGAAAATCTGGTAACTTTATTGCCTTATTATTGCATTTCTGATATAATGCCATATTAACCAGTCTCCTAAAAAGTTCACCTGGCTTTGAGTGGAGTAGATGGTTCTATTAACAGTCTGCAAAAAACAGTCACTTTTAGGAAAGACTATAGATTCTATGTTTACATATAATTTGAGGTGCTGACCGATCCATTCAGGATCCTCACACAACCTAATTTCAGCAAATAACTGCCTTTATGTAGGAAGGCTATTTTAGCCATTTGACCCAAGAATACAGAACTCAGCCCTTTTACTAATTTTCACGAGAAATGTACTTATATAAAAGTATTACTGGGCATTGTAAACTTCAGTGAAGATTTGGAAGGTCCTGGGATGGAAGGTCACATCTTCCAATACGAAGAATTGCCTTCTCTTACTTGTCTTTGCTTTCTTCTTTCCTCTTCCCTTTCCCACAGATTCCCCTTTAAACATTAGAGCCCACTTGTCTAAGGAGATCCATCAAGGCCCATTCTTTCAAAAACGGGGTCTTGCAATGAAATATGTTTGGGTCCCAGGTGAGAAGGATATCATTTTTCTTACAACATGTCAGAGAGTTAAACGTGAAAAACTTCACTTACAGATAATATCTAATATATTCTTTAGTGATTTACTCAGCAAGTATTAACAGAACCTCTACTCTATACCAAACTAATTACTATCAATTCAATAAAGGCCTGTGCTTGGGGAAGCTTAATTTCCCTGTCGTTTATCACGTATAGTTACACATATGAAACCCAGGGGCGTGTGTGTGTATGTGTGTGTGTTTTGGGGTATATTTAGCCCCCCAGATGATGCTACTGGGCAGCCCAGGGTAAGAACCACTCCGCTACCTGTGGCGTATCTCTGATCTCTCTCCTCACCTTTACTCACTCCTCACCCTAGTTGGGAGTGTGATGAATTTAGGAGCTATCTGTTAGAACAAGAATTGCTCTGTGAGAACATATGTGGCACAACCCTTTTCTTCCCCTATTTTCGGATTTGTCTTCTTATAAAGCCATACCTTCTGGAACACCTGCTTCTGCATAGTAGACACGTTTGGATCAGGGTCAAATCTATCTTTTAGAGATGAATCTGAAGACTGGTGTCTCGCTTTGTCCCAGATTTGGCAGGGATATAGGGACAAAAATCTGATGAGTATGTCTTCTCCACAGACTCAAATAGTACTTTTGTTGAGTCATATCAACCTGGCTTGAGAGAAATTATAGAAAGCCTAGTGTGGTTATATATTTATGACACTCTTTAATCCTGCTTTGACAGTGATCAACCTAGCAATTTATCTCAATCTGTCTGACTCCTTAGTCTACTTTCAAAAATTACTTTCTAAAACACAGGAGAGATGTGTAATTATCACTCCCTAAAACCCCAACAACCTCTAACTCTGTTATAATAATTAAGTTTATGAAAAGAAAAAAACATGACACAAAAGATTTACCTAAATGATTTCCACCACGGCATAGTAAGAGGCCCATGAAATTGGTCAATGTAACTTCTTTTCTTCCTTTTTTTTTTTTTGTTTCTTTCTAGTTTTTTGCTTCTTCTTTTTTTTTCTTTAATTCCAGCATTACACAGGGATGCATAGGTTAAATCATGCCTAATCTTAACTTCCAACTAGACAGTGCCTCATTCATCCTAATCATATGGCTGCCTCAGAAAGTGCTGGGGCAGCCATACATCATCCAGGTATAGGAATAAAAGTCTTCTCTTGAAAACTGACTTTTTGCCTCTCACTTGCAACTTCTCAGACAAATATCAGGCCATAAATTTAAGACATATATTTTTACTCACATCCGCAGTGAGAAGTGTATTGTTATTCATTAGGGTATATGTTCTGTGGTCGGAGACTTCTCAAGTGCATGACTTGTTTCATCTAACTGAAATAATGCATTCTCATTGAGGACAAGGACAAATAATTGTTTCTCCTTTTCTTTCAGATCTCACTCTACTTACCTGCTCTCACATTATATTCTGACTGATTTTCAATAAAACTTGCCCTCTGCTTGATAAACCACACTAAATGGTGGTACCAGCCCCCTCTTGAGCTTATATTCTAGAATAGAAGAGACTAATGCCGACATTGACGTTTATTTTTTTAAAAAGGCAAAATGATGCATGTTGAAAACAATTTTCAGGAAGCTCAAAGCTAAATTTGATCCTCAGTTTCAGAAGCTATCTTTAGCCTACAAATTCCCTCTTGACCTAGCATAGCCCATAATCACATTCATTTGCCCTTGCTTGAATAGTTTTAGCATATCTGGGTCTTTTATAAACTGCCTCAAACATTTTTGGAGGAAAGAGGGGTTAAAAATAACAAGTGCAGTTTACCGCTAGCAGAATACCTGAAGAGTTAAAATACAATAATTCCATTACTTACATGTAATGAATAGGGCATAGAACACACGTGGGAAAAATAATGAATAAAGATGAAAGGTGGTTTATAGCTCAAATCTATTTCAGGGAAACAGAGATGAGTAGCTTGATCATCTGAACTTAGAAAGGGCAGAACATGAAGGTTATCATCTTATCTGCTTATGAAAATGATTGCACAATTTTTAGCAAGTGGCCTGGAGCAGGATCTATGTTCAATGACTCATCCAAAAGATAGCCCTTCCATTAACTCCCCAACTATAATGCTAAGACATTCATTTAATTCTGAATCACATTGCTAAATGCCACACACTGAATCACCAATCCTACTACATACAGCACCTGGCTCAAATGTCTCTATGAAATACTTATCCAGGCCGAAAATCTCCTCTTGGGCCTGGGAGACAGTAGAAACTGTGGTTACTGCTAGTTGCCTTGGTAGTCACATATGAGTTCAAGTTCACTGACTCTCTGGATGCAAGAAGAAGCTCAAATGGTCAATAGATTTTATTTCTGTGTGGTGTTTTATGATCCTACTTATACCTTTATTGTATGCAATAAACATTCTCAATAATCTCATTTCTAATAATTCTTGCTCTTAAAAATATTTCTCTTTTACTGTATGTTGTTTTCCTAAACTTATGTTGTTTGCCAAAGGAATGTTCTAAATATGGAAAAAAAATTGTGCTACAAGGGCCTTCAACTGAAATGCATTCTCTAACTGTCCAGATGTTCATTTCAATGCATGCGTCATATAAATCTAAACTGATGAGAATGGTAATAGCCCAGCTCAGTCTGTCTTAGTTGGCGAACTCTGAAACAAGAAAAATGAAAAATGTGCTTCTTTTGAAGTTATGAGTTTTAGCAACTCAAGAAAAGAAAACACTTTTAAATTTTATTATTTTGATTATTTTGATTTTGTGGACAGTAAAGTTGAGTGGGCTTCTTACTATATAACAGGTAAATATTTTCTCGGTTCAAAAATTGGTCCAAAAACTTCCTCTTTAATGAAGTTATGCTTGTAAAAAGATAAATAAAAACCCAAAGATATCGCAGAACTAGTTCCAAAATATAACCACACTTTCTATTGCTTTTCTATCTGAAGACTTTAATAGATACTCTAGATCTGTACATTTTCTTGGGACGCATCTCAAGTGTGGGCAGATGTGATCATCTCTATTTCTTCCACCTCTGAGAATTTACATAAAATCATACAAATGCCATATAACATAGCTTTATTTGCTGTTTGATGTCCTTTAAGAGACTGGCAGCTAGTCATTCAAACAAGGCCCAGCACCAGCCTACCACAGCACCCTCATTACTGGATTATTCAAAATCCATTCTCGCTCCCCCCCCTTTTCCTCCTCCTCCTCCC